>NC_061116.1:12018133-12032495 GCF_002878395.1 Capsicum annuum
TTTTTTTTTTTTACTTATTTTCAATAATAGAAAAACTTCTTCTGCTTCTACGTAAAAGTGCTTTTATAAATTTGTCAAACATCAATGTTTTTAAAAAAAGTGTTTTTTTTTCAATCCCAAACAGGCACTTAATCCCATATTTTGGACCATAAAAAGTATGGAAAAATAGCATAAACATACACCTTAATTTATCATATTTACATAAATTTTTACTCTTACAAAGTAATTATAAAATTTTTAACTAATTATGTATTTTCGTTGAGTGTATTGAGAGTTAATTATGTATCTCGACAAATTTAAAATCTAAAAAAAATATAGTCGGGACTAATTATATACCTATACAAAGAAAAAAATATATCGTAATTGAATATATTATGTATCTTTAGGCTTGATACACCTAAAATCGAACAAAATATATTGAGAGTTAACTATGTATCTTTTCAAAGGAAAAATATGTCTTGATTGAATGTATCGAAAGCTAATTATGTATCTCGATGAAACTAAAATCAAGATTTTAATAATTATGCAAAATATCGTCATTTTCTATAATTAAACTCCAAACTATCAGAATTTATGTTATCTATAATCTCTCTCTCTCTCTCTCTCTCTCTCTCTCTATATATATATATATATATATATATATATATATTAAAAGTGTTAAGGGCTTTAGAAATGTTGTTTGAACTTTTTGCCTTCATTAAAAGTCCTTGTTTTAGATAAAATCGTCTTTTCACTATTTTTCTAATATTTAAGAGTTAAAAATTAATTGAATATATTTATGATAAAACATTTCTTTGTTAGAAGTCATCAGAATTTCAATATTTTTTCCTAATTTAAGAGTTGAAAATTAATTAAATATATTTAGAGTAAAATCTTTCTTTATTAGAAGTCATAAAAATTAATGACTATTGATAATTTTTCTATTAGTTTAAGAATTCTAAATCAACTAATTTGATTTTAAAAAGATTTGGAAAATGTAGAAATAAATATAAAACTATTAGAATAAGAAAAATTTATAAAGTATCAGACTTTTAAAAGTTTTACGTACTTAATAAGAATTTAATCAATGATTTTGTAAAGATTCGACTTTAAAAATAAGAAAAGATTTTAAATATTAAAAAAGAAAAATAATCGTAACACAAATATGATTCAAATTGACACGTCTCTCATAGCTTGTGGCAACAAGGAAAACAGTTACTATATGCCAAACGCAAAAGTAATAATCCATCAACCACTTGAACTTCTAGTGGTAAAATATATATGTGTATATGTTTATATTTACATTATTATATTAAAGTGTGAAAGATTTTTGGAAAGTGATTTGAACTTTTACAATTTATTAAAAATCTCTGCAATAAATAAAATTATTTAATTTTAAATAATCAAATGTTACATGTGCGAGACACATGCGGTTAAACTAGTTTTCACAAAAAGTATGCCAACCTATAAACTTCATAGCCCATACAACTGCAGTAGGCTTGTATTCTCTATGACTTAGGGTTTTTCCTTAATTTTTACTTCTTCTAGGATTTTAAAATTCTCTTCGGAGTGAAGCTGTAAGAGAAACGCCATGGGTAACTGCTAGCCAAGAACCTTCATTTTCACTTTTTTCATTTGCATCATATTTTGCAAATACTGAGTATTTCAATTTTTTCTTGAGTCGAGGGTCTATCGGAAACGATCTATCTACCTCATCTATGAGTTAGTGGTACAGATTGCATACACTTTACCCACGTTAGACCTCATTTTGTGGAAATATATTGGGTATATTATTGATGATAGTAAAGTGTGAAGGATGCGGATTAGGGTAGAGGGTTAGTGAGTAGAAGTGTGTCCTTACTAATAGGGAGGAGTGTCTTATGTGTAATTGTGCCTGTAGTCATAGTGTTATGCACGTGTCTTGTAGTTTCTTATTTGTGATGGTTTGGTGTTGTTGATAATTTTAGATAGATAATTTATAGTATTAAACTATGGTGTATTAATTCTTGTATCATTTTTGTTGTGTGTTTTTATGTTTTTTGTTTGTTATATTGGAGTTTGTCTTGAGCTGAGAGTCTATCGAAAACAACCTCTTTACTCTATCTGAGGTAGTGGAATGGGCATATACTTTAGAAAAGTGTGGAGGACATGGATTAGGATAGACTATAGAGAGTTAGTGGGAAGGAATGTGTTCCTTACTAATAGGGATGAGTGCTTTGAGTGTAGTTGTGCCTGTAGTCATAATATTGTGCATATGTTTTTCAGTTTCTTGTTTGTGGTGGTTTGGTATTGTTGGTGATTTCAGATAGATAGTTTATAGTATTAATCTATGAGTGTCTTGTTTCTTATATCATTCTATTGTGTTTTTTTTTTATATTTTTTGTTTGTTATATTAGTCTTGTTGGTGATTTCATAGTTTATAGTATTAATTTATGAGTGTCTTGTTTCTTGTATAATTTTGTTGTGTGTTTTTTGTTTGTTATATTGGTGTTGTTGTCCTAATATGCGGGTCTATCGAAAACAATCTCTATACTTTATCCTTCCCAGACCCCACTTTATGAGAATAAACTGGATATATTGTTGTATTACTGAGTGTTCTTTTTCTCAAATGTTCAGTATCTTAGGTCTATGATCCGGGGGAATGGAGAGATTGATAAGGATGTCACGCACCGAATAAGAGTGGGGTGGATGAAATGGAGGCTTGCTTCGGGTGTTCCGTGTGCTAAGAAGGTGCCCCCCAAGCTTAAGGAAAAGTTCTATAGAGTAGTGGTACGTCCGACCATGATGTATGGAGCGGAATGCTGGCCAGTCAAGAACTCCCACATTCAGAAGTTGAAGGTAGCAAAAATAAGAATGTTGTGGTAGATGTATGAACTGACTAGGGGTGATAGGGTAAGGAATGAGACTATTCGGGTGAAGGTGGGAGTGGCCTCGATGGAGAACAAGATGCGAGAAGTTCGGTTGAGATAGTTTAGGCATATGATAAGGAGGGGCATGGATGCCCCTGTTCGGAGGTGTGAGAGATTAACTTTGGATGGTTTCAGGCGAGGCAGAGGTAGGCCAAAGAAATACTGGAGGGAGGTGATTAGACATGACATGGAGCACTTACAGCTTATTGAGGACATGACCCTAGATAGGAAGATATGGAGAACGCGAATTAGGGTAGAAGGTTAGTGCGGTGGGTGACCTTGCTAGTAGTCATAGAACTTTGTACATAAGGTGGAGTCTCTATCTAGGAGGGTTGGGAAGAGGAGAGGTATTGTGGTTTGGTAGTTTATAATAGTGCTTTGTGGGTTTCATATTTTCTATTATTTCACCTTGTCTTGTGTTTTATTACAACTGTATTTACTATCCTTTTGTCTTGAGTGGGGGGTATATCGAAAACAGCCTCTTTACTTCTTCGGAGGTAGTGATTTGGACTGCGTATATTTTACTCTCCCAAGACCCCACTTATACAAGCCAAGTTACCTCTGGACTTTTGGATGGGATACGTATGGTGCTCGAGGTGCTTGATGACTCCTTAGTGCTATTAAAAGATGTCACATGGATGAAGATTACCATTAAGGAGGGTCAAAGGACTTTGACGAGGTCGAAGGAGTGTAAAACGGGGTTCGAAAGCCTCTTGCAAGGGACATGCGTCCAAGGAGCTTTGGATACACTTTTGATCCGCTCTAGCATTTCAAGAGCGGGTCAAAACAGCCCCTAGTGGGCCTTTTCTTGCATTTGAGCCCTAATTATGTAATATTTAGCCAAACTATAAATACTTGGCAGAGGCTTATTTTCCTTAGTTTTTGTTGATTGATAATGATGAATTCATAAACCCCCATTGGGAGTGTTTTGAAAGCTTGGAAAAACGAATATTGATCTTTAATTAGAAACGTCGGTTGTAAGGGAGATTCAACTCCCATTGCGGTCACGTAAGAGTTAGATACTATTTGGTAATCTTTAAGGAAGGTTTTTGGGTTTGATACACCCTTTGATTGCCTTTTTGTTATCATATTTGTGTCTATCTTTCTATCTTTGAAATCCTATCCCTCTATCTTTACTTTGCCGCATTTAGAATCGAGTCTTCATAGTGAAAATCGTATCATTTGGTATCTTAGTCGAGCTTGACTTCGTTTCCATGAATTCAATATTGGGTTTGTTATCTCGAAAATAAAAAAAAGTGTCAAAAAAATATTTTTAAGAAAAACCCCTCAAAATTGTGTTTTTGAGTCCTTTTTGTTGTTTCTACACTAGATTTGTTCCCTCTAATGTTATTAGGGTCGGAACCTTGAGATTTGTGGCTTGATTGCGTGCATTTGAAAAGAGCCTTCCCTTGTTGTCTTAAAATTTTAGGTTGAAGAAGTTGAAAAAGTATTCTCAACGTTGAGAGAAGCTTAGGGTTAAAAAATGGTTCCATTTGGAGAGGTTTGAAAAATTTACCATTTTTACAATTTTGAAGGTTGAAGAAAATACAATTGATCCTTATATTGACGAGAGCCTATAGTTAAAATTTTGTGGAATTCCAAGCCAAATTGAAGAATTTGTGCGCTTTGAATTTTCAAAATTGTTCTTGGTGTTCTTGAGAAGATTCATATCTTTATGTTGAATCTTCACCAAAAAGATGTTGTTTAATCCAAGAAAGAGAATAAAAAGTGTTGGTACAAAGCCTATCAAAAGTACCAAGGAATATTCCAACAGAAGAGAACAAAAGAGGGACCACAAAGGGGCATTTTTCGCACATTCAAGAGGCTGGTTTGTCTGACTTAAGCCTGAGGTGCCTTGGAGCTGCGCCTGATCTGCTAAAGCAGGCCAAGGCAGCCCAAAATAGTAGCTCCTGCGCCCCACTTGCTATAGAGGTGCGCTGGGTCTTCTCCCGATCTGCTACAGCTTGTTCCAAATGCATATGAGGTCGTCCAACTCACTTTTTGCAAAATTCCATCAATATAACTTTATTTATTAATTCTTAACTTCATTTTTTGATTCTTAAACACTAACTAACACTAATAATTGATCTATTAGTTGATAAATTAGTTTTTGTGTCCGATTTCTTTCTTGTCCGTTCTTGTGTGCTTTTCTCTTTTATTTTTGTTGAACCTTCTTGATTCAAGTACGATAGTTTGTTTTTGAGTATTATTTTCAATTTCAAACAAGAATCCATTCCGACCGCAAGTAGACACCTTTTTTACCACTGGAGTATAAGCAACTTTCAACATTTGTCGCTCCAATTATGAGGATCACAAAGGTAAGATTATTACGAGTGATCTTGTTTGTTCATTTTGTAGGTACAAGGTGATGTAAGAAAGCATGTCTTCGATAGCCTCGGACAATTGTGACTACAACATAGGAGACTATGATTGTGGTGAAGATAGTTATGTCTATGAAGACGATGGAGATTATGGGGGCTATGAATATAGCCACGATCAAGATACAGATGAGAATGAGGGCTACTACTCTGAAGGATAATGTGAGATGAATGATGATCCTAGTACTTATAGTGAGTAGGGAGATGATGAAGATCCTTGTTATGGTTCTTATGAAGAAAATGGGGCAAATGAGGAGTACTATACTTCCTACTCAAAACATTAAGGTAATATAAAGTATAACCTTCCCTCTTATACACCTTCAAAGAGTCATGGTGAGAGAGCCCAAGTGGAGTATGAATATTCATATTCCTCACCTTGTAGTGCTTCTTATCAAAGGCGAAGTGGTGTGAATAGTTATATAAGCTATAGTAGAGGTTACTCCATGGGACTAAAGACATGTATGTTATAGTTTTATAATTTTGTTTGTCGTTTGGTGTTAACATTTTCGTTATTTATTATAAATATATGTATGATAACATGTTATACATGACTTTAATTGTATGACACACATGTTCAATGTGTTAGACAGTCTGTATAATCCAGACAATATATGTTATTAACTTATAAATGAATTTATGTACTGGAAAAAGTTATACGTTAGATGAACAATAAAATATTAATATGTAATTTATTGTTATACGTTAATCAAATTTTGTAGTAAGAATGCAATATGTTGTACGTTATTGCAAAACACTTAATTAAAAGATATGTATGTATAAGAAAATTTAGGACATCAATAAAACCTAAATTAAATTTCAAAACCAAAAAATAACATGTATCCAAACTGTCTAACATCAACGACTAAAATAACAAAATTGATGTTTTCATGTAGAGTATTTTAAATAAAAATTACTCTAAAGTAACAATTGCACTTTCATCAGCTGATTGGAGCAAACTATTCCTAAGAGGAGGAGGATCATCATTGTCACTTGTGTATGCTTCTTTAGCCTTTGTAACTCCGTAATGCCATAGCAAAGAAGCATAACGTGCGCGTTGACTTCCATCATCAAAATCACATGAATGCACGTCCAGACCTTCACTTAAAACTTCTACGTATGCAGCCACAAAGACGCCACAATCCCTGATTTGAAAAAAAAAAATTATGAAATAACAGTTGTTCCATAATTATAACATTATTATATATGTTATAAATATGTAAATCGAAATCACTTACAAACTATCAGACGCTTGTTGTGGTATGTTTTGGACGTAGTCCACATCAAATGAGTTTTGATTGATAAATTGAGTGTACGGACCTAGCTTGTCGTTGTATGCTTTCAGTGATGTCCAGTCAGCTCGCTCTATTTTTTCAAAAAAATCATTGTCTGACAAGTAAGTAGGGAGCATCACTGCCAATTTTTGTATTTCGTTTGGTGGTTTCCTTTTCCTTTTAGTTGCTAATGAGTCATAGTAACAATCACTCTCTCTCCTTCAACACAATTACAGCTAACACCCAGTGAAATTCTTTGCCACAGTTTATTGAAACATAAACCTCATCAACCATATGCCATGGTAATTCAGCAGGAATACAAAATTCATTAGTTGTGTTTGTGATTGAATCTTCATTCTTGGCCACAACAAATGATTTTGCATAGTCTTGTTGTGAAGATATCTGAACGGATGGAGAATCTAGATAATATCGACTATATGTCTTCTCTATATATGTCTTGAAGAAGCAGCTGGTTGTTGCGTATCTATAATTATCACACAGATTTAGCTTCAATTTCTTTCTCAAGTGGTAGAAGATCGCATCTAAATGCTACATGTGCAAACATATTGAAAGATTAAAAACAAAAAATAATAATACATCCTATACTCACTTATGTTTCATCTACTGGTACTGTATGTATGATAAAATGTTATAAATTATGTTTATATATGATCAAAACATTTACTGCATGTTCTAGCTGTAAAAAAATGAAACTGTCATATCTACTTAATGGATAATCTTTTTCATAACTCTGCACATGTATTGTTTCATGTTTAAAAAAACAAAACAAAATGAAACTAATATACGATAAAGTGTTATACATAAGTTTTGTGTATCTACTTATTCTATATATACTGTCATATCTATTTATAATATATGTATGATAAAGTGTTATACATTATCTTTATGTATGATAAAGAATCATCAACTGATACTATATGTATGATCTCAGTGTTATACTATATGTATTAATTTTTCATAATTGAACACAGATGTAGTTTCATGTTTAAACAACAAAAACAAACAAAATATTGATGTATGGTATTGTATTATACATTTATTTCTATGTATAATGCAATATATTACATCATATAATAGAAAACAATTCAATTTAAATCAATAAGCACATGTATTCTATGGTATTACTGTTCATTTTTTAATAATAACAGGTGCTACCTGAACGATAAGGTATTGTAATTCAGTTTATATTTATGAGGCAAGATTTTCTTATTATTATTTGGCATAACTATAAATTACTGAAACTATACGAATTATAATGTAGCATAGTTAACTTTTAATATATGAATTCACTGTTGTATGTAGTATTTACAGTCTACCAAAATATTGGTATATATGTATGATATTGTATTATACTTTCTAATTTACACAACTCATTGTATAATTGTTAGACATAAAACTGTTCAACTCATTGTAAGAGTTTTTATAATACAAATTTCACATCAAACAAAAGAATTATCGTAAAACTCAAACAATAGTATGTCTCAGATAAGTATTAACACAACTAGAATGAATTTAGTTTAATTTACCTCATCGTTCCAGCATTTTTTAGGTTGCGACATGAGGTATAACCAATTCTTTGACTGTGGCTGAGCAACGACAAAGTCCAAATGTGTATAGCCTAGACCTGGACAATTTTTCAGATAGTGGCTGTCGATTTGTTTCCTGTACAATTAACAATGTATAAACATCACAAACATTTATATTTACATATTATTTTAATAAAAAATGAAAAAATAATTCAAATCACTTACTTGCCAGCATGATATTTTAATAAACCTACGGCAATCCATTTAGAGTAATCCAACAGTAATTGATTAGGGAACTCTTGGTGAATGGTACAACCAACGAAAGCGTACTTTTGCTTTTGTTCATTATCAGAATTGCCCTCATCCTTAGAGCTTGAACCAAATTTTATTATGTACGGGGACTTGAATACCCGTGACTTCTTTTGGTCCCTTTTTACTGGTGTTTTGGCGGCTTCGTACTCCCGAACTTGAGCATCTGAAAAGTCAGGTGGAACCTGATTGTCTGGAAGGGTCCATTGGCTCTTAGACATTAAATTTGGAGTACCAGCATTTAATGCCTTTGTAGCAAAAGGTTTTGACAACCCAAATAAGAGTGCATAAACAGCATCGTGAACAGAATCTGGTATTATGCCACCAAAAACATTCTACATGCATGAATATAAATGTGTTTTGAATAAATCTTGCATGATTGTATAAATCTAATTATGTGTAACCTATATATGTATAAGTAGAACTAGACATAGCAAAGTAGAAGTGGTAACACATAATAGTTATACACAACATATATATGTATAAGGTTATTCATACATATCTATACACAATAAGTAACATATGTATGTATAAGTTTATTCATACATATCTATACACAATCAATAATATGTAACATTTATATATGTAAAATTTATTCAAAACACCTTCTGATCGCTTTGAATGTCAGTTGCTAGTGTACATTCAGTATTTATGTTGACACGTGATTGGATATACTTAGCCACTGATTGAATTGAAAATGGATCATCTTTTGTGGTTTCAAACTGTGGATCCATGGCCTCACCTCCATTCTGTTTAATAACAAAAAAGGAGGAGGGTTATGTCAGCTTTGAATGTTTAAATGCAATTATACATTAGTTATCTTGTATAATGTTTATCATATATAGCAAAACACTTCTGGTAATAACTAAAAGTTATAGAAAACCTATTTATATATAAGGTTATTCAAACATATCTGCAAAGAATCAGTACATACATAACTTTTATATAGATAAAATTTATTCAAAATGCCTTTTGATCGCCTTGAACGCCAATTTGGTTATACATTCAGTATTTGTGTTGACATATTCTTGGATATCCGTGACCACAGATTGACTTACAACTGAATCATCATTTGTGATTTCAGTCAGTAGACCCTGGGCCTCATCTTCATGCTGTTTAATAACGTCAAAAAAATGTTTTACATATGGTAGATATACAGATTTATAGTAACAAAACCATATTTCTAAGAAAGAAAATATCGTCACATTCTCCAAAGATGGATTGTCCAGTTTTTCCAATTCTTCCTCGCAACCCTGTTCCATATCAATCATTTTCTCATACTGTATAAAATAACAATATGCATGTATGAACATTTCATCAAAGTAAGATAAAGTTGAATGTTAAAATGTTTTCTACCAGAGGTTCTTTATTTTCTTCTTTTTTCAAAGCTTTAACAACCTCACCAGGTATATTGGATATTACTGTTAACAGCTCAACAACTTTTTTATCAACCTTATAACGTACAGAGAAAAATAAAATTAGAAGCGACTCAATCTTTGTTTTAAAAAAACTATCAATAAGTAAGTTAACTTACATAGTAGTTGATGTAAGTCTTTATATCCTCCATGTCTAAAGTCAACTTAGAACTCCCTTGAGGCATTGTGGTAGATGAAGGAGCAGACTTGATTTGGTCATGCTCAAGAAACACACCAATTTATTCTTGATGACCATGTTCAAATTGAGTTGATGCCTTATCTGTTAAATCCTCTTGATTTTTAGAAAAAGAACCCGACACATGATGTACTGAATGAGCACGTGTAGAATTCTCACTATCCCTTCAACCCTGGACTTTCTTCCTGAAACATAATTGTCTTTCTTCTCTTCGGTGCTTGTTCAAATGATAAAGATGAAGATAAATCAACCTTTATCATAATCTCATATGGTGGCATAGTGCTGAAATCATCAAAGTTTTCAGCTGCAGTAACAACACATGACTGTTCTTCATCAGCTCGCCTTTTCACCATTCGATCAGCTGATTTTGAAGCAGCAGATGTTGGAAGTGGATCAAAAATCTTAAAATCTTCTGTAAAAGAAAAATTCAATCTCTGAACTTCTTCACCTGTAGGTTGTATATTCGTGTAAGAAAATTTAAAAAGGTAAATTTCAAAATAAAATATTAGGACTTTAATATATTAAATTGAAAAAGAAAAAAATTAAAAGATTATACAATTACCTTACTGAATATGCCAGCCATAAAAGACTATATTTTTGGCCTGGTACACTCCACAGACCAGTAAATATTCTTGGGATGATGTTTCTCTGGAGGACAACAGTTTTTTTATCGACCTCAGAACAGTATACAAACATTCAAACATTGAGTACGTGTGGCATGGCACCCAAAGAATATAACTGTTTTGCGATGAAGAAATTTTGCCTCCAAGAGTTCATCAACTTGTCTAATGTAATTTTTCTCCATGAAAAGTGTTTGTACCGACCTTCCTCAACCATCTGGAATTGGTCTAAATTGATAGGTGATCCACGATGCTGAGAAAGCATGAATGTATGAATAAAGTGTAATATCGCAAGGTTCAGTGCATCTTCAGAGTTATCAAAAATTTTCATCGTCACATGTTGGATCAGTTTTGACCTAGGTATTCCACCTAAAGCATTGGGAAAATACTTTGACATCAAAGCTGATTTTGATGAAGTATATATAAACTCATCAATATTATCAGTACATTTAAGGCCGATAATAATGACAAACTAAAGCATCGTAAATTTTAGTATATACCCATGTACCCAAACATGAATCTCATCCTTATTATCCTGCTGGATTTCTAGCATTAATAGACATTTTGATATCTGCCCTATCCAGTTGCACTGGGGCATGTCGAGAAATAACCCAAAAATTGTATTTCTAAATATCCCAAAGACATCTTCTCCAAAATACTTCTTCATGTCTTCGCCAAAAGCATGATTATATAAGCTACCCATATGCAATGGGTGAGCCGAAATTTTGTCAATATGGTATTTCATTCCAGGAAAAAATAAAAGCATACTCTAATTACACAACAGTTGTACATGTATGTGAGCAATTTATACATTTAGAAAATAAACTGCAGTAATGTATAATGTCATACTACACATCTAAATTTTTAACCTTAAACATGTATGACCTATAAGCTTGACAGAAGGTATAATAAAAACTTATACAAACATAAGACTTTCTAACAGTATAGTACCACATAAAACATAAAATGTATCTTATATGTAATAAGAACTTCTAATGTATAACATATTGAAAGTTATATCAGAAGGCTTATATTATACATTAAAATAAGTATGAGAGTAACTTATACATTTAAAAAATAAACTACAGTAATGTATAATGTCATGCTACACATCTAAAATTTTCACCTTAAACATGTATGACCTATAAGCTTGACAGAAGTTATAATGAAAACTTATATAAAAATAAGACTTTTTAATTGTATAATACAATATAAAACATAAAATGCCTCTTATATGTAATAAGAACTTCTAATGTATAACATATTGAAAATATATATCATAAGACTTATATTGTACATTAGTCTTTGAAAATAGCTAATGTATAATGCCTGATGTATTATATCTTATACTTTCAAATAAAAACTTCAAGAATGTATAATGTTACACCATACATATAAAATATTAATATTATACATTATTTATCTATAAACTTGTCAGAATGTATGTAACCTTATACAAAATTCAAAGATTCTAATTGTATAATTCGACTAAATACAAAAACAGCCTCTTGTAGGTATATAAAATCTTATATTATACATAAGTGTGTTAAATAAAGTAATGAACTAGAACTGATCACTTCTTTCAATTTCTTCATGGTTATCGGATCGTTTTGATGCTTTGAACGATTCTCTGTGAAATTGAGTTCTTCAAAATCAAATGTACCGGAAACAAAATCAACAACGAAAATATTTTGTTCTTGAGCATCTAACTGACTAAGTACTAAACTAAAGTTAGGACGCGAATCCATTACCAAATTTATACTATCTTGCTTAAGATCTAACAATTATAAAATAAAAAATATAGAGATCTGACTTTTAATGTATAAAAAAATACGAAATAATATAACAATCAAACTAGAATGTGATTGCAAAAGCAATTAATTTCATAAAAACAAGCATGCAATCAAAAAAGCATTGAAAATTTTCTGATTTGGTAAAGTTAAAAAAAATTCAAAAATTAATGATAATAAAGATCACACTTTAAAAACTATACTTTTTTATTTTCATAAAATCAAATAATAGCTTATAACTTATTTAAATTGTCCTAATTAAAATTAAAAATATGCTTCAATGCTTATTTTAACATCAGGTCAAATATATTTTCTTGAATTAAGTAACTAATTATAATATTTTTATTTTTCAATTTTATTTGAAAATTATACAAGAGGATAAATTAAAATTATAAGTGTTAATATATTAACATTTTTTTATAAAATATTACAAGCAATATTTTATCAAAATATGATCTTTTTACCTCTTTAAAGCTGACCGAAACACGTTATACCTAACGAACTAGGGTAGCGTACTATATAAACAAAATTAAATAGCTTACTTATATTAAGGAGATAAGAGATTGTTCTTATCCATATAAATATATCATACATTCATTTTCGTAATGAAATTATATAAAATAACTAAAGATACATTATTGATAGTTGAAAATTATCTATAAAAAAATAGAGCATAAATCAAATGAATATTGGTGGACTTAATTTCTTTTTAATAAAGGGATTAAAAAAATATGTTATTTACTGTTAGTTTAAAGTTGTTTTACATACAATTTAATTTATCTATTGTATTATACTCTCTTCATTCCTTTTTATTTACTCTATTTGGGTTGGACACACATCTTAATCTCTTAATCCTATAAAATTTAAAATAATTTCACTAATATATCCCTAATTAAATTTTATACCTCTTTCCAAATCAATAATAACTACATCTGTTGAACAAGGGAATTGTAATACCCCGTATTTTTCCTAACTTAAATTCATTCATAAAATGTTAAGGGATAGCTTCCAAAATGAATAATATTTATTCCATGTGAAATTTTCAAGATTTCAACTTTTCATTGTGTGGAAAATTGAATAAGATTTCCATCGATACCAAATTCGCCTAAATCCGACACTCAGTGAAGGAGTTATGGCATTTTAAAGTTGACAGTGTGCCACCTGGACTCTCAGCGCGTCGCGAAGGAGGCAAAAATGATAATCGTCAATTCCAGTGGACCTCCACGATATTGGCGCATCGTGGAGTGGTTCATTTTCCCATTTTTCAAAATCCAGTAGCCCAACGTGATCTTACTGTGTCGCGTTAGTGGCCAAAATGGCAAAATGATAGGGCACCGTGATAGCTCCGCATCACGGAGAAAGTCCAGTTCTCTCTCATCCTTTTTCACTGAGCCACTGCAATTGTGGCGCGTCGCGGTGGCTAGCCAAATCAAGATTTTTTCTGTTTTTCCAGTGTCGTTTAAAAGCTCAAGGAGGGTGTTTTGGTCAATTCTCAAGCCCCCAAATCCATCCAAACACACGATTTAACCCTATTACAAGCCTTCTATGCTTATATTCATCAAAATTTCTCTCAACCAAAATCCTAAGCTTCATCATTCAACTTCAAGAATTCCCAAGATTCCACCATTCTTTTCCCAAATCAGTTCAAGATTCAAAGTTCCTAATTCAAGAGCACCAAGAATTATCATTCAAGAGCACAAATAGGATCTCAAAAGCAAGCTTGTTCATCTAGTTCATCATCTGAGGTATGTGGGGTTATGAATAAAGATACTCTTTTTATCCTTGTACCCAAAACTTGTTTTAAATTACAAAGTTATTTGATTTTATATGATTTTTCATGAAATTGAAATTACGGTTCATACCCAATGTTGCCATTTACAAGATTATGAGATTTCAAGTGAATTATAAGTTGAATTGCACATTTATTTTCATATTTTCATGCTTATTG
>NC_061116.1:12035495-12051569 GCF_002878395.1 Capsicum annuum
CTTGTAACTTCCACTTTTTATACCTCAATTACCCTACTTTTTATGTGGCGTAACTCATGTAACTCTTGAAACTCATGAAACCTCTAAGCCATTGATCTTCCCTCTTTACTACTATCATTCATTCTTGTATTCATTGTATGGAAGACTTCCTCTCCTATAAATAGAGGTGGTCTTTCATGATTTTGAGATACACAAGATAATATAGAGTTCAAAAAAGATAGTAAAAAAAAGAGTTCATTAGTTGAAGGGAGGTGTTCTTTTTGTGGAGCTTTGAACTCAACTCTTGTCCATAGTTGTTGAGTTATTGTAGAAGATCGTTGTATCCTGGAGGGGACAAGTCAAGAAAATTACTTCTGGACCGGTGAAACATTTGTTGTAGTAGGCTTGAAGCTCCTTAAAGAAAGTGAGATATCCGCGCCTCAGCAGAAGAAGAAGAAGAAGATAGTCTTTTTTATTTTCTTCACTTGTAATTTTCAGTTGTAAGTTTATTGTAATTCCACCAACAAATAGTAGATGTGACATCACTTTCAAAAAGTTAGTTTAAGAGATCATGTATTTAGCAAAAAGTCTTGAAATTTCTTTAACTTTTATGTAATATAAAAGTAATAAAAGACAAATATAAGGGCAATATTTTAAGAGTGTTTTTTAGTTGGTAAGATATAATTGGAATGTAACTAAAGACTACCAAAAAGTTACATTCTCCCTGAAGAGGACGTTTTTTAGTTGGTAAGACATAGTTAGAATGTAACTAAGAACTACCAAAAAGTTACATTCTCCCTTATATATATAGTAACTAGATAGGCATGCCCGCGCGTTGCACGGATCAGCGTGTATAGTAGAATAAAATGAAGATGTAACAGCAAGGGACTATCTCTTTTGATTGGATCAGTTGATGAAAATGATTTCAAATATATGTTTTACATAATCACAGGAATAACATACTACTGGATGCTCACATTTACATATGATAGTGATTGTTGTCTATTTACATTGATAGAGATAATATTTATAAATTCTACACTAGAGGATGCAATTGTTGCTGTGATCAATCTCTCGAGCATTCACGATGAAACACTTATTGAATTAGATTTAAAGATTAAATCAGTTAAGAAGTTCAAAATGTGATGATAAAATAAATCTTTATTCAATGAAGACAAACACAATAACTATTAGAATAAAAGTTTCAATAGCATAAGCTATTATGGTATCGGAATGAATATCCATTTGCAAAATTGAAAGAATTACATTGTAGATATGAAAATAAAACATAGTCCTTTCAACATCAATAGAGTCATAGCAATCTATGATTGTTCTCAACCAAACCTCAATCTTTTACAACACTTAGTTAGCAAAATATAATGTCATAAACAAGTGTTAATCAACATGAACAAATTTACCGAATGGCATAATGTAACGCCCCAAAATCTAGTTCTCGGGACGCCATACAGTGCTCCGAACTACAAGTAGTCCTGAGCTAACCCTGGATGCCTTATAATACATCTGAGTCTCAACATGAGCGAAATATAAGTATAAAATCATGACAAAATACAGAAAACTATCTGAATAATCTGAATATATTTGAAAGTACTAATCTCATCAATCTGATCAAACAAATACTGAAAAGTCTGAATACGACAACTGAGATCTAAGACTGAATTTAGTAGTCCAACAAGCCTCGACTATATGAATCTAGAGAGTCACTGGGACATGCCCCAGCTCACTCCAACTGTCTGAAATGAATAAAGGAACATCTACTAATAAACTGAAACATGAATAGCTAAGTCCTTGAACTATGAGGACTCACCAACTACAAGGATGTAGATGAGATACTCGAAAATCACTGTCGCTGCTGAGACTGAGCACCTGAACCTACATTATGAGACAATGTAGCACATAGACATATATGTGAATCAGTACTTTGAGAATGTACTGAGTATATGGGGGTGCATGCAATAAGTAAACAATATCATCACAGTTTATAGAAAATATCATGCATGCTAAATGTAAATGACTCACATAAGCTTGAGAAATCTGAAAGTCAAATCATGAATAATAAACATGTAATCTAAATCTTGTGAGCCATTACACTTAGTTCTGAAATTTGTATCTTGTTCTTATTCTCAAATCATTTAGGCTAAATGAAATCTGAAAATTTATTCTGCATATCGTAAGGCTTCAAATCAATTAAACTATTTCAAGAGTAGGGGACGTCTGTTTGCGAGGTTCTTTTAACCGACATGTACACCATGTGAGCATCCATGGTGTCTCACGACTAGCCCCCGTAAGGTTAGGGTTGTTCTACTCTTGCCATCGAAATAGAACAATCTGATCTGTGTGATTACAATCTGAGTCATCCACGTAAAAATGGAAATAATCTGAATCTGTACCTACGGTGGCATATAGTTCTGTGGAAGATAGGGCACGCTAATCCCGCACTTCCCGCTCGGTGCTAAATACTACTCTCAATCTCATGCTCAAAATCTTAAGAAAAATCCACTTTAAAAGTAATTTAATGGCTAGGTCAAATCTTTCTCAATAATCCGAAAGCATTCTAATCATGGGGTGCTTATCGCACAACAATTCTTTGAAACAACAATCTTTAAATGGGGTCTATTGACCCAAGCATCAATGTCATATTAAAACATCTCAAAATTCATTCTTGGTAATGTAAACATTCATAAATCATTTTAAAATTTGAGAATTTCAGCAATATGGATGAAAACATAAACATAATCATGTGATTCAACTTCTAAATCATAAAAAATCTCATAATCTTGCAAAGAATGATAATGGGTAGAAACCCTAACTTGAATTTCATGGGAAATCATACAGATTCCAGCAAATTTGTAATTAAAATAAAGTTTTCGGCACCCCTTGTTCAAACCCCACATACCTTGAATTGATGATCTTTGATGAAAACTTGAATCTTGGATTCCTATTGATGCTTTGAGGATGAATTCTTAGTGTTCTTGTATTGGAAAATCTCAATCTTGAATTACCTTAAAGAGTTAATGGAGGAATCTTGGATTTTCTTAGGGAGGAAGTTGATGAACTAGGATTTTTCTTGAGAGAAATTTGGTGAAAAGCGAATGTAAAAAATGCTTTAGAGGGGTTCAATTTCTTGTTTAAGACGGACTAGGGGCTAGAAGAATGACCAAAGTGTCCTCTTTAAATTCCCAAACGAAACTGAAAAACACAACATTTTGCGAACTGGGTGGCTACCGTGACGCACCACTATCGCGGTGGCGCACTGGAATTTGAACGAGCGGGAAATGGGCTCCCTCCGCGATGCGCCACAATCGCGGAGTCCTTATGTTTGTCATTTTGACCACTGACGCGACGCGCCAGTATCGCAAGGTCACACTGGAAATTGCCAAAGGAAAAATGGGCCCTCTCCGCAGGGAAAATTGACCCTCTCCGCGACGCGGTGCAATCACAGAGAGCCACTAGAAAATGACAATTGAAATTTTTCACTGCTCCGCGATGTGCTAAGGGTCCAAATAACGGTGTTTTGCGAGTAGAACTTAAAATAGCCATAACTTCTTATCCGGTTATCGAATTTAGGCGAATCTTATATCGTTGGAAAGCTTATTCAATTTTCTACGCCATGGAAAGTTCAAATCTAAGGAATTCCACACAAAATAAACATCATTTATTCTAAGTGCTAATCTTTAACATTT
The DNA here is from genome assembly GCF_002878395.1 of Capsicum annuum. Taxonomy (NCBI): domain Eukaryota; kingdom Viridiplantae; phylum Streptophyta; class Magnoliopsida; order Solanales; family Solanaceae; genus Capsicum; species Capsicum annuum. Next base: position 12,039,176 of record NC_061116.1, read on the forward strand.
TTCGGGATGAGTTTAAGCTAGAAAAATCACGGGGTATTACACATAAAGTATCCTCATTAGTCAGAAGTTCATCGCACAATCTTATAACAATGAGGAATACCCTTTCAGTCAGATCAAACAATCCGTTGAAAACCCAACAAAATAAAATCAAGAAATGCAGATCAAACAAATGTTGTACTGAAATAATCGAATAGTACCATATAATTAAATAACTCAAATCAGATCAAATTAATGGGTGGCTGCTTATCAATCAGCTTCAATGACAATAAAATGAGACTGATCAAGAAACCAGTGGAGTTTCCACCCCCAATCAGCTTTTCTCCTCAAAATGACAACTATAAAGAAGCTAACAGTTCACTTTTCTTCAAATGCTCTCTGACTTCAACTTGACTCTTAAATCTTTTTTCAACTTTTCAAACAAGATCTGCTCACCAAATGAACTGAAAAAAAAAACTATTATTCAGCACCAAATCACCATTCCAATTTCTTTTAGAAAATTAAAGAAAAATCAGAGAAATGCTCTAATGAAGAGCAAAAGAATGTGTCTTTTTCTTTGAATTTTCTTTTCTTTTTCTTGCTGCTTCTTTTCTATATCTTAAAGCCCACGTAGTCTTTGTGGGGACAGATATCAAGCATTCTCAAATCAAACATTCTGAGAAACTTTCATTGTGCACAACACACTATCAGGATCATTTATCATGTTACATAACATCGAACTATGTTCTTGGTGAGGTGCGTGCAAGCTTACCCGAACACCACGTTTATAAAATAGCAGCGAATAAACTAGAATAAAGTCAGTATTACCCCATCTCCATGAGGCTGTAAATATTAGCTGTGTAATTATGAAAGCATATATAGTCAAGACCTGTGTTGCTCGGACTCCCCAACAAATACACACTTTTTGGAGAATCCGACATGGGTGCGGCATCAAAAGTGAAGAGTTTGTGCAACGTATGTCAAGACAATAGAGAAGAATACATACAAGTGTTGGACAAGGATTTCTTACCTCACTAATACTGACATCAGCCCACTGTATCCAAGAATTGCTTGACAAGCTGAAGAAATTATGATAGCACCTTGTGTTGCAGATAGAAAAGTAAAAGAATTCACTTCAGCACAGGAAAGAGACATGGTTTATCCTTAAAATAGTTCCAAAACATCAATAATCTACAAAGAGCAGCAGAGGAAAATCCAATCAACATCCCACGACAACAACCCTTCCCCACCCCCCGAATAAAAGCAAGTAGTACCAAGTTCATTTAAACATTAATCGCATATTTAACTTACATCATCAAAAAAGCTAGGTGTACAAAGCAAATAAAACAACAAGTACTAAAGGAATGGAGTTCGTGCAACGTATGTCAAGACAACAGAGAAGAATACATACAAATGTTGGACAAGAGGTAAATTCAAGAACCCCGCAAACAAAATTCGCAAAGTTTTTTGAAATGTTGTGAAAATCGGCATTTGGACATGGGAAACATGACAATGGTTCATTGGAAAATCATACTGTTCTTGATGATGAAGATGAAGAAGAAGAAAAAGGGTCCAAGAAAATGAGCTCAAGAAAAAGAAATCTTCATGCTGATGAATTCGAGGGAATCCAATTGAAAGAAAGTTCTGAAATATCGTGAAAATCAGCATTTGGACATGGGTAAAAATGACAGTGCTTTATTCAAAAATCATGCTGTTCTTGATGACGAAGATGATGAAGAAGAAACAGGGTCCAAGAAAATGAGCTCAAGAAGAAGAAATCTTGATGCTGATGAGTTCAAGGGAGTCCAATTCCAAGAAAGTTCTGAAATATCGCAAAAATCAGGATTTGGACATGGGAAAAATGACAGTGGTTGATTGAAAAATCATAATGTTCTTGATGACGAAGACAAAGAAGTCGAAGAGATCAAGAAAATGAGCTCAAAAAGAAGAAATCTTGATGCTGATGAGTTCAAGGGAATGCAATTCCAAGAAAGCTCTGATATATTGCGAAAATCAGCATTTGTGCATGGGAAAAATGACAGTGGTTCATTGGAAAATCATACTGTTCTTGATGACGAAGACAAAGAAGTTGAAGAGATTAAGAAAATGAGCTCAAAAAAAGAAGAAATCTTAATGATGAATCGAAAATCCCATGAAGCCAAATTGATGGAAAGTTAACAAAACCGAAATTCGGTTATAGTATTTATGGAAGAAAGCTACCAAGAATGACTCCAATTCAGAATTTGGAAGTAATTACAGTGAACCTTTTGAGAAAAAACTGTCGAAAGCTGATTTACAGATTGATAAAGACACGATTTCATTTCAGAGATGTGATTTCAAAAGTGCAATTCTGCCATTATTGAAAAAAGATGAAGTTAAAGATGAAGACAAGCTTGCTAAAGGAATTTGAGTGAACACTTATGATGAATTTGGAAATTGTTATGAGATGGTTTTTGATACGCATCGTAATGCTTTCTACAAGCTTTGTAATGGATGGAAAAAGTTGTTGAATGAGCATAAAGTGAAGGGACTTTTATCCACTGTCAAACTAGATAAACCATTTAGATTGGAGGTCGATAGTAGCAACAGTGAACAAACAATAATGGAGAAATATTAAGCCCCAAATCTCTACCCCATTTGCGAATAACCATAGACACATAACTTTATAAAAAGGATTCCAAACAAAATTAAGACAACACATGTACCTTATGATGTTCTCAACATCTTCTCTAATCAAGGAAAGTTTATGAATCTGCAGCATTTTTAGGTACTTGTATTCCATCTCCCCGTCTTATTTTGTTTGGGCATAATCACTGCGAATTCCCTTATACAATTCATGGTTCTTCCACGAGGCATCATCACTTGTGTTTACCAACAGTCAGGGTGTGGTGTATCAAAATGCTGCGCGCTCTTAGGGTGAGCGCCAAATGGGACCAGCATTATCCATTATAACCTTTAGGAGCTCCAATGGTAGTACTTTCCCTCTTAACAAAATATTGTCATCTGCATGCTCTTGTGATGAAAACTTCAAAGGCAATTTGCACAAATTCTTGAAGAGCATGAACCCATCCTCTCTAATCTTACTGTAACCACTCAGATCAGCTCCTTCACTCGGTTCCCCGTCAATGGGCTCACCCTTTTTTGCACTGTTGTTATTCTCCAACTGCAAACACAACTTCGATTCAGCGATGCCTTCTTTGGACGTGGAATCCACAATTTCATTGAGGAAGTTCCGGGTGAACTGTATAGAGCTACCCTCGTTCAAATTCCTATCGGTGAACTCCAAGAGTTAAGCAACAGAGACGGTCTTGAAGTCCACCATCATGGAATTCTCCTTCACTCTGATGAAAACAATAATCATCGTCTGAGCAAGAACGGACTTGGCGCAGATCTGATTGGTGCCATTTAAGCCCCCCGAGATAAGACATTGTAACAGGACCTAACAATGTGGACAAGGCAATCACCTCTGACAAGCACGTAAGGAGATCGAACAACATAGAGCAAGACATACTTCCCGAATTCAGCACCTCCATGCGTGGGAATCTTCCGTTAAGTGGGTTCTCTGAAGCTGAATCCATCAGCAACTGTTTCATCTCCGGTTACCATCATTATTTCAGTGTTCTTCAGCGATTGAAAGAGAAAAGATGACAGAAGAGTCCGCTGGCAAATTTCTGGAAGTTCAACTACAGAACTTGTTAGTTAAACAAAGAAGGTTCTAGGAGAAAAGAGCTAGGGAACATATAGATAAAATGCCTAACCACCAGCAGAATGAATGATTAATTTCAAACAGAGCAGACATTCATAAAACAACACTTTAGCATAATATCTATTACTATTCTAAACATCCAGAACACATTTAGGAAGTTCATAGTTTAAGCAGTCTAGTCTAATACCAGACCTCCACGTTATGGTTTCATCTTAGGCAATACATCGGGCGCATGTAGGATCCTTCAAAAATAGTGCATTTCTGGAGGATCCGACACTGATTCAGCAATATTTTTGAAGAGTCCGAGCAACTTAGATACCAAGTACCAATAAAGCAAAATGCAATGGCAAAGCTATGCTAAGATAATGTGAATGGACGGCTACAATAATGAGCAACAACATTTCCATATAAAGCCTTACCGCTTGGTACGTTTCAGATCAATAAGAGCAAGTTCAGCAAGCTTAGCAGTGGACGTCACTTTCTCAGTTTCAGCTCAAGATGGCTCTTCCACTCCTGACATGAGCATCTCTGATTTGATTGTAGTTGAACCATCCATGGACTGGCTATGCTGATGTCTAAGTCTTGGCTTCTCACCAACAGTAGGAGCAACTTTATTTGTCGCTGATGCCATTCCTTATATTTATGATGAACGTGAAGTTGCAGCTGCTGAAGAAGATTCACCCACTTGGAAATCAGAAGACAACGACGAAGAATTGAACTTATCCATGGCAAGGTACATTGAGAAGATGTCTTTCTAAAAAAATGATCCTCATATGAGCAAAACAAATATGCCAGGTCCAATAAAATCTAACAGATACAAAGTATTATAAAACACAGGTAATTTGTAGCCAATAGAGGTCTCAACAAAATATGAAGATTCTAATGTGTTCAAAAGTAATGCCTCTCCTTTGGAAAATAGAAAAGAGCATTGGAAATCACCGTTCAGGTTTGAATTATTTGGCATAATATAATCACCAAATGTTACCCAGAATCACCTTATAAGAGAATTTACTGGGGTAAGAAATTGGAGCATGCTGTGAAGTTTGAATAGTCACGATATATATACATATAGCATGCTTGTTTGAGAAAAACTAAACTACTTTGCCATTACGAATAAAAATCGTGAGGAGATTGAATGTACTTTTTATTTTGTGCTAAAATAAGCTTTCATATTTTCTTGTACATTTTAATAGTAAAGACTTTTATTGAATTAGCTGTACTTTTTATATTTTTTGTCACAGCCAAACTCCACAATAGATTAAGATTTTTGGCTATATAGTTATTAAACCAAAATGAGGGACAAACGATGGAATATTGAAGAAAAGTAGGAAAACTGAAATTCTTCTCTTTCACATTCTGGCTTGAAAATTGAACAGTACTACTAACAGCACTACCGGAGAGCATCTCTGAACAAATGAAAACAGAGTACACAGAAGACACATGACAAAGTATAGATAATAGCCAAGAAAAGCAAACCTGGGTGATATTCCCATTAGTAACTAATGTAAAATGTGATTCTATATGGCTTGTCGAAGTGATTGGCTACGAGCTTCTCTTATTCAGAAGAAGTATCCTCATAAATAATTCATGTTTAAATAGAGATATAACCAAACACTACAGTATATTGATATTGGCAAACACCAATATACTGTATATTGAGTATGAAAACAACTGGAAGAAGCTAGTTACCTCTATGAGGGCCTAGAAGCTGTTCTAAATAAAGAATTTCACTAGTCGTTTTATTGTGCTTTTGTTAAATAAAATGTAGTGTTCGTCTTCCACTTCTGCAGTTTCATCAATGGACAAGGTTCTTAAAAGTTTTAATATTATGGATACAGACTGGAAAGCAATTCAGCAGCGGAATCTTCCTTGCAAATCTAAGCGTCAAGTGATTCTTATGTACATTTCTGATGGCAACAACTTTGCTGTCAATTATTTATCCTCATGATTTCATAAAGTTGTGCTTAACATGGTGATGAAGGGTTTTGCATAGTTGCTGGGGCAAAGTAGCTTCTTTGAGTGTCACTCCCACTTTATCCACACCATACACTTTCCTCGGAAAGTTTGATATCAAACTGTAATTTCCAACTCCAGGCAACCCTAGTGAATCGACGTGCTTAAAAATTGCTTGAATCTTGTCTGTAGATGAGAAGCTAGGCTCTCTCCTCCTCAAAATCGAATTACAATCTGCATAAATTCATCAAGAAAAGTGAGTATCCACGCGGGGTACATGCATATCAATATGCCATGGATTTAAGTTATATACACTAATAGTATAATGTAACATGTTATCCACAGCAATCATGACTTCCTAATTGGGCCTCTCTCATCAATTGCCTCTCCAATGACATTCATAATACGGCCAAGTGTAGATCTACCGACAGGAACCTGTCATCACAAGAAGGGGAAACCATCAAGCTCAAAATAAATTAAATAAGCCCATGCTCAACTAAGTGACACAATCTGTTATACAAGGAAAACTTGTACAAAACAGGTGGTAGCCAAAATGAAGATACTAAAAACAAAATAAATCAGAAGACGCAATCAAAAAGAAGCCAAAGCAGCAAAAAGAAAAAAAAAAGTGGGAAACATGAGTGATGGATGTCTTCTGGAGATCCCAAACAAACATGAGTGATTCACTCCCAAGGTAGTAAACTACTACAGCTTAATGGTACCAAGTTCTGTACACTAAATTATGAGCAAAGATGAATATTGTTCAACACCCTGAGTAGTAGCCGCCACTTTCCTCTTCAAAGGTACTATTTTTCCAAAACTCTCACATCAAATCACAAGGATAGGTATAAGTTTTATGCAGCAAAAACTTTTCTTTCACATATAGAATTCAAAGGCAGATATTATATATACATGTACAAGTACACAACACTGTGCTACTAAGGAAAATATCAATTTTTGGTTGTCACTGATACTTTTGTTTTGACAAATATTTTCATTTGTAATGAACAACAACATTCCCATTGTAGTCCCACATGTCGGGTCTAGGAGACCATATGTACGCAGACCTAATCCCGACTTTTGTGGTATAGTCCTCCTAATATTGAAGTTGTTCGGTTGCAATGCGCCCAATGGAAGGTAAATGAATACCCCAACTAATTTGGGATTGAAATGTGATTGATTGATCATTGACTTACACATCCTAAGCAAACATCAATTGATCATTGATTTACTCATCCTAAACAAACATCTATAGTAAAGATGATTCAACCAAATTGCAGTTCTAAGGACTATAATAAAACTACAGATCTCGTACATGAAGATCTGAAATCACTTTCAATCAATGTAACATATATACAGCTCCACAACGTAAAAAATGCAACTTTCAATCGCACAAATGCAACTTTCATACAGTAACCCAGGAAGAAAAGGAATCAAGGAATTCTGATTACTCACAGTATGTGCCATATTAATCAGGAATTTGATTTAGATAGTGCAATAGTATGAGAATAAGAATAAAGACACAAAAGCAATGAAAAACAGTGAACCAACAAAAGCGACGGTTTTAAGAAGAACTTAAGAAAGCAAGTATTCACAGGCTACATACTTCCCAGAATAATTAATAGAAACCAACAGAAATGCTTCATGATTATTATTGAAAATAGATGTGACGCAAACCTGATCAACGCGTATCTGCCAAAAAACCAGATTACTGCTTTATGTCCAGCTTACCAAGTCAATTAGCCGGTAATATTTCAGATGCAAGTTAGGAGAGGAATAAGTGTTTCAATCATCATCAGTAATCAGTTAGCAAGTAGTAATAGGAAAGTAATCAAAAAAACAATAACATTATTATAGCATGGATTATATATAATCAGAAGAATTAAAACAATATTAACACTAAACTATTCTACTCATCCATGGATGGAAGAAGGAATAACAGTTTTGCCTTTAACGGGATATCGCCATACGACAAAAAGATAGCATTATACCTTTGATTCAAATCGATGCCCCCAAGCCCTTTTTTCACCTTTTGATTGGATCTTCGAGAGCCGGTGGAGAACGGTTTGTGCCTCGGTGGATAATGAACCTTTCCATCAACCCTTAAGGTGGCCTTACTTCATAACCTTAGCGTCCCTTTCCTTATAGTTTCCTAGTTCGACTAAGTGACTTCATAACCTCAACAGACTTTGTTGTTTACCGTAGCATATTAGAGCTACTTGTACCATTTCCTCGAGCTCGATCCGATCATACTTGTACCGTAGCAGGAGATTTCAACGGGCACATCGGGGCGCTACCGGGAGGCTTTGGTGATGTGCATGGTGGTTTTGGTTTTGGGGAGAGAAATGAGGAGGGGGCTACCCTATTGGAGTTTGCGAGGTCCTTTGGGCTGGTGGTGGTGAACTCGGGCTTCCCGAAGAAGGACGAGCACCTGATCACCTTTCGAAGCGCGGTAGCCAGGACCCAGATTGACTTTTTGTTGCTTAGGAAAAGGGATAGGGCGTGGTGTAAGGACTGTAAGGTCATCCCGAGTGAGAACCTTTCGACCCAACATAGGCTCTTGGTTATGGATTTGGGTATAAAGAAGAATAGAAAGAGGAGGAGTAGGGAGTGTAGACCTAGAATTAAGTGGGGCGGCTTGACGCCAGTGAATGCGTGGGAGATAGGGGAGAAGTTGGCAGGAATGGGGGTGTGGGAGTGTAGGGGAGACGTGGATAGTATGTGGGATAGGGCGGCTAGGTGCATCAGGAAGAATGCAAGTGAGGTGTTGGGGGTTTCTAGGGGCCGGGCCGGGCACCATAGGGGGATTGGTGGTGGAATGAAGAGGTGGAGAAGAAAGTGGGGACCAAGAAAGGGGCGTATGCCAAGTTGGTGGAGAGTAAGGATGAAGAGGAGAAGCGGGTAAACAGGAAAGAGTACAAGCTAGCGAGGAAGGAGGCTAAGTCAGCAGTCACGGCAGCTAAGACGGCCGCCTTTGAGAGCCTGTATGCAGGGTTACAGGGGAAGGAAGGGGAGAAAAAGTTGTTTAGACTCGCTAAGGCTAGGGAGAGGAAGGGTCGTGACCTCGATCAGGTGAGGTGCATTAAGGGGGAGGACGGTAGAGTGTTGGTGAAAGACGGCCACATTAAGCATAGATGGCAGTCGTACTTTCATAGGCTCTTGAATGACGAAGGGGATAGAGCTATTGTGTTAGGGGAACTGGAGCACTCAGAGGAGTGTCGAGATTTTAGCTATTGTAGACGTTTTAAGGTAGAAGAGGTTAGACAGGCTGTTCGCAGAATGCGAAGGGGTAGGGCGACGGGGCCGGATGAGATACCGGTCGAGTTTTGGAAGTTCGTTGGAGAGGCTGGTCTTAGGTGGTTGACGGAATTGTTTAATGAAATCTTCAAGACAGCAAAGATGTCCGAGGCTTGCAGGTGGAGCACCATGATACCTCTCTATAAGAATAAGGGGGACATCCAGAGTTGCAACAACTATAGGGGGATTAAGTTATTGAGTCACTCTATGAAGATCTGGGAGAGAGTGGTCGAGGTGAGGCTGAGACGGATAGTGTCTATTTCAGAAAACCAGTTTGGATTTATGCCTGGCCGCTCGACGACGGAGGCAATTCACCTGGTACGGAGGTTGGTGGAACAGTATAGGGAGAGGAAGAAGGACCTGCACATGGTGTTTATCGACCTGGAGAAGGCCTACGACAAAGTCCCCAGGGAGGTGCTTTGGAGATGCTTGGAGGTGAGGGGAGTACCGCTGGCATATATCAGAGCAATCAAGGATATGTATGATGGAGCGAAAACTAAGGTGAGGACGGCGGGAGGAGACTCAGAACATTTCACGGTCCGGACAGGGTTGCATCAGGGATCTACTCTTAGTCCCTTTTTGTTTGCAGTGGTGATGGATGTGTTGACGCGGCGTATTCAAGGGGAGGTGCCGTGGTGTATGCTTTTTGCAGACGATGTAGTTCTGATAGATGAGACTCGAGGGGGTGTGAGTGACAAATTAGAGGTGTGGAGGCAAACCCTTGAGTCTAAAGAGTTCAGGGTGAGCAGGAGCAAGACAGAGTATGCGGAATGCAAGTTTAATGACGTGAGGCGGGAGAATGAGGTAGTAGTGAAGCTGGAATCACAGGAGGTAGGTAAGAGGGAGAGTTTCAAGTATCTCGGGTCCGTGATCCAGAGTAACGGTGAGATTGACGAGGATGTCTCGCACCGTATTGGGGCGGGATGGATGAAGTGGAAGCTCGCGTCGGGGGTGCTGTGTGATAAGAAGGTGCCGCCTAAGCTTAAAGGCAAATTCTACAGGGCGGTAGTCCATCCGGCCATGTTGTATGGAGCGGAGTGTTGGCCAGTGAAGAACTCCCACATCCAAAAGATGAGGGTGGCAGAAATGCGGATGTTGCGCTGGATGTGTGGGCTGACTAGAGGGGATAGAGTTCGGAATGAGAACATCCGAGAGAAGGTTGGTGTGACACCAGTGGAGTGCAAGATGCGGGAAGCCCGATTGAGATGGTTCGGACACGTGAAGAGGAGGGGCATGGATGCCCCGGTCCGTAGGTGTGAGAGGCTAGCGTTGGATGGTTTTAAGCGGGGTAGGGGTAGGCCGAATAAGTACTGGGGTGAGGTGATTAGGCGAGACATGGAGCAGTTACAGCTCACCGAGGACATGACCCTAGATAGGAAGGTCTGGAGGACGCGAATCAGGGCAGAGGACTAGGGCCAGCCTGAGTCGCTAGTGTAGGGAACTACGTGGTGGGGGTTTATTCCTGTTAGGAGTCCGTGTCCCATGTTTTATTATGAATCTGTGTGTTTTCCTTTGTTTTAGATTACTTATGGGTACCGTATTTATGTTATGTAATCTTGTAACCTTGTGCTGTGCTTTACTATATGTTTGTGTGGTACCGCGTGTCTTGAGCCGGGGGTCTATCGGAAACAGCCTTTCTACTTCTTCAGAGGTAGAGGTATGGACTGCGTACATCCTACCCCCAGACCCCACCAGGTGGGAATACACTGAGTTTGTTGTTGTTGTTGTAAGTCCTTCCTCACCAGCATGTCAAGCTTTTTTTCCTGGTGACTCTTCTTTACCTGGAAAAAATATGCACATTAATATTGTCAACCCCAACACGTGGAAAAAATATGCACATTAATATTGTCAACCCCAACACGAATCAAGATACTCTCTCCGTTTCTTTTTGTTTGTCTCAGTTTGACCGAGCGCAAAGTTTAAGTATGTAAATAAGACTTTTGAAGCTTGTGGTCTTGAACTGAACGTGTATATAATATTTCATTTCTATAAGGAAATGACATTCGAAGTAAATGGTAATGTTAAAATTCAGAACTTACTAAATATACAAAGGTCAGAGGCATTTTGATCCTAAAGAAACTAAAACTGTAAGTAAGACAAATTGCGGTTTATCAAATTTTGGAATGTGTAATACTTACCCAATCAAGCATAGCGCCTTTCTGATTTGCTGCTTTACCAAATTCAAGAGCTCTCTGGCCAGATATCAACTCTAATAGGAGAATGCCAAACCCGAAAACATCTGTTTTATCAGAGGACTGTCCTGTAGAGAGATACTCAGAAGCTATATGTCCTACAGTACCCCTAACTGCAGTTGTGACATGCGAATGACGATGATCCAAAAGCTTTGCCAATCCAAATTCTCCCACAACAGTCTCACAGTCATCGTCGAGCAATATGTTTGCAAGGATGACTTCAACAAATGTTTCATATGTCGGTACTATTTTTTGAACTTGAGAAAGTAAAAGCTGAATGGAGAAAAGAGAAATAGTATACCCATTGTTTGGATTGAGAATGAGAAACATAAATGGTTCCAGAGCCAGACAGGTAGGATATTTGTTAGATGTGAATGTACTATATTCTCCTTGATCGTTCCTTACTTCACACTTCTATACATATTAGAAAAGCATGACCCGTATCAGCACGGCCAACATTAACATATTTATTTATTTTTTTAATCTTGATATATTTAAATAAAATTTTTTAATAAAAAGATTACATATGTTTTCTAGGATTCATCTAAAATCTAGCATGAGTTCAATATTTATTATTTTAATATATATTTAGATAATTTAAGTTGTTAATTATTGTAATTTATAAATTTTTTTATGTATTTTTCAAATTAATATACGTTACTTTTCTTGTCCAAATTTTTGTTGCATTAATAGTCAATTATATTTTAAAAATAATTTAAGTTTTTAATTATTGTGATTTATAATACTTTTCTTCTATTCCAATTTCAGTGACACTAATATAATTTCAAGTGCCGACCAAATATTTTATATCTTTTAAATTTTTTAAGTTGTTGATTATTGTGTTTTCTAGTATTTTTCATGTAATTTTTTTAAAATATATAACATATTAATTTTTTTTTAGATATTTTAAGTTGTTAATAATTGTAATTTATTATACTTTTTATATAATTTTTGAATAATATATGCTACTCTCCTTGTCCAGAGTTTTGTGTCGATGATAGCTAATTATATTTTTTAAATAATTTAAATTTTTGGTCATTATGCTTTATAATATTTTTTCTATCTCAACTTATGTGGCACAATACTTAAATGACCATAATAATTAATTAGGGGTGATATAGTAAAATCACAACTGAAGCAGTTGAAGCAGAAATCAATCAATTTATAAAAAAAATTTAGTTAATTATTGTTATTTACAGTACTTTTTATTTCATTTTCAAATAATATATGTTGTTTTATATCTTCTTCTGTCCTGTCTCAATTTATGTGG
>NC_061116.1:12054569-12055223 GCF_002878395.1 Capsicum annuum
CACCGGGTATCCACATAATATTACTTTGAGAGATAATATTTTAGACGTCTTAGTAATTTGCCAACTTAATTTTTATTGGAACTACTCTACGACCATTGTTTTTTTATCTTTTTACTGAAAACATTTAATTTTTTCTTTAATCACATTATAATTGTAAAAAAGTCAGAAAATAAAAAAAATGACTAAAACTGAAATAAAAAAATCGATTGTATATTGATTTGATTTGGTTTATAGATTAGAAAACCGACGTTATTGGTATGGTTATATTTTAATGAAAAACCGAACCAACCCGACCTATGTACACCCCTAGAAATAACTAAAGGTTTGACAACTAATCTAAAAACATGCACATGAATTTGCTAAAGTTCTTAACTTTTTCCTTTAATCGGTATCTTAATTAACTTTATTTTTAATTATTTCAAAATTGCCAACTTAATCTCTCATGTTTATAACCTCCAAAATTTAATATATAATTTTGAGATATTTTACTTCATGAAAAATATAACACTCTATTAGATCTGAAAATTTAAAAATGAAGAAAACGAGAAAAAAGGTCAAAGAAATAGATATTTCATGTAGTTTTATTAGAGTTTGTTTATAGCATGACATAGTTAGATTTTGAATATATATATATATATATATATATATATATAT
>NC_061116.1:12055323-12170620 GCF_002878395.1 Capsicum annuum
GTCAACATAACCTTTTATGTTTATAACCTTTCAAATTGTTGTACAAGTTTATGATACTTCTTTCTATAAATAATTGACAATATTTCACTAAAGCTCTTAACTTTTACCTTTAATTATTTCTATTAGTTTTGTTTTTAATGATACTCATAATTATAAATGTAATCTTTTATATTTATAACCTCCAAAATTGATGTATAAATTTATAATACTTCTCTCTATAAATAATTGTCAACCTTGCACTAAAGCTTTTAACTTTCATCTTTAATTATTTTTAGTTTTGTTCTTAATGATTGATACTCATAATTATCAATGTAACCGTTCATGTTTAAAACCTCCAAACTTGATGTATAAATTTATAATATTTCTCTCTATAAATAATTGACAATTTTTCACTAAAACTCTTAACTTCTACCTTTAATTATCTTTATTAATTTTGTTCTTAATGATAATCATAATTGTCAGTGTAACCTTTCATGTTTATAACCTCCAAAAATTGATGTATAAGTTTATGATATCTCCCTGTATAATTGTCAACCTTTCACTAATTTGGATAGTTCGATTTGAAGCTGTACGTTTATTCACCTATTTAGTTTTTGAAATATTATTAAAAATTATTTTGTAGTAAATATTAAAACTTAATTTGCTTATTTGCATATTGCATTTGTAGAAAAACAAATAATTGTGAAATTAAATTATCTTTCTCCTTTGTTGAAGTGAAGTAAGAAGAGAAAATTAAAGGAAAGATGTCTTTTAAGTCTTGAATGAAGGATTGGTGACATTGATCAACTTAACGGGTCAAACATAATTAGAAAACTTGATTAAGTTAATTTTGAACTTGATTAATATTTTCAAAACTTTCTAATCTTTTCAAAAATACAAATCAAGCCAACCCACACCCCTCTTCAATCCAAATCAACCAGTCTCTCTCCTCTCTCTCGACAACTTCTCTCAACTCTCTCCCAACCAACAGTTCTGTAAATTTCTCCTTTCAATCCTTAGTGACTTCGACCTCCAACGACAAATAGTTGGGCTTCGAGCTTCTTTTCGACTTCAACCTTCGATCGACGTGACAGCCTTGCTCTTCGGCCACAACAACTTTGAATTCTTCATCGTTTCTTTTTTTCTTTCATAGGTACAAATTTATAGCCTTTTTAGTTTTGAAGAAAACGAGGAACTTGAGCCAACTTCTCTTATAGTAATGGTTAACAATTTCAATTTTTGTTGCTTTAATTTGAAATGTAGTCTGAATAAAACCCTAATTTTTGGTATTTCTTCTCTTCTCTTTTCGAAGTGAATTATGATTTTTTGTTGTTTGTTGTATTTTTTTGAAGTTTGATTTTCTTTGTTGTGTTTATACAAACAAAATCAAGATTTGGGTTGATTTGTTCTATTTTTGTTCTTGGTAAAAATGGTGATATTGTTGTTTTCTATTGACAAAATCGTGCTACTATTTTTTTCTCCAACAAATTATTCATTTGGTGCAACATATTAACCATCTGATGCAATAGATTTTTCATATAATGCAACAGATCAATCATCTAATGCAATAGAGGAACCATCATATTAAAATTCTGATGCAACAGAGGAACCATCAAATAGAAAATCTGATGTAACAGATTTATCATATGATGCAACAGTTTAACTATCTGATGCAACCGATTAACCATATGTTGCAACAGATTAACCATATGTTGCAAAAGATTAACCATCTGATGTAACAAATTTACTATTAGATTTAATAGAGGAACCATCAAATAAAAAATCTAATGCAACAGATTAACCATCTAATGCAATGGAGAAACCATCGAATTAAAGATCTGGTGCATCAGATGAACCTCCTGTTGGATAAAATCCTATCAACTCTTCCAACAGGACATGTCTAAGACTTTATTTTCCAACTGATTATTCATTTGCCGCAATAGACGACCCTTATATTGGAAGAGATCTAAACAATATTGACCGTTGATAACTGTTCCAACAAATCACTCATGTGTTGCAACAGATGTGCGACTTGTTGCACAGACCATTCATATTTCTCAATAAATGAGTGATATTTTTTGTATTATCGCAACAAATTACTCAGCTGTTGCTGCAGGTTAGTTAACTATTTTGACAGATCACTCATATGTTGCAATAGATGTGTGATCTATTGCACAAATCATTTATCCTTCTCAACAAATGAGTGATATGTTATGTTTTGTATTATCGTAATAGATTACTCAATCATTTCTATAGGTTATTTAACTATTCCAATAGATCACTCATATATTTCAACAAATGATATTGCAACAGATGTGTGATCTGCTGTACAGACCATTTATTTTCTCAGCAGATGGGTGATATATTTTGTATTATTGCAACATATTATTCATTCATTGCAACAGGTTATTTAACTATTCCAATAGATCACTCATCTATTGCAACAATGTGTGATCTGTTGCACACACCATTCATCTATCTTAAAAAATAAGTGATACATTTTGTATTATTGCAACAGATTACTCATCCGCTGTAATAGGTTGGTTATATGCTACAACAAATATACTACCTGGTGCAACAGATCAGTGATTTGTTGGAACTATTATTTTACTATTTTGTTTGTTAGATTTACTGTTATCCCTTTTTAACGATGCATTAATCAACTATAATATACTTTTTTTATGTTCATGTTAATTTTAAATAATATGGCTCCCAAAAGAACAGAAACCGAATCAAGTTCAAGTAAAGGAACAATCAAAGCAACTAGGCTACATCCACCACTCTATGAGCTTGCTTTAAAAACTTTATCTCAATCAGGAGCAGAATATGATGAACACGGGGAGGAAAAATATTTCAAAAGGGATGATCCAAATGCTAATAGGCCTTTTACTAAAGAGTTGGTCAAAACCTTCAGCATTAATTGTTATCCTATGAGAATGCAGTGTGATGGTACCACAGATTTAATGTGTGATTTTGTGGTTAAGTCAGCCATGGAAAAATCTTTCGACGCCTTTAGAAAAATATTTCGTGAGAAAAAGTTGGATGCTTATTTCAGGGACAGCTGCTTTGGGAAAAATCTTGATTTGCCGGAGGATAAAAATGCTCGTTTCTAAATAAAAATGGTATATGAACTTTTCAAGCGTAGGTTTATGTATGAAAACAAAGATAATATGGATGAGGTGTGGATAAATTATTATGGTATGCCTATTTGTTTTGGTTGGAAGGAGTTTTTCATAGTTACTGGACTAAAATATTATCTTCCTTCTCAAGTTATACCTATTCTAACCCAAAAAAATCACCCCGCACACCCAAAAAAGGCAAAGGCAAGTCGTGTGATCATGATGACCTGGTGTCCATTGTTAGTCCAAGCTTCAAAAATAAAAATTTGATAGAAGCGTTGAAAGGTAAAGGACTTTCAAAGAAGCATAAGCAGTCATTGTGCTTGGTTTGGTTTGTACATAGTATTCTTTGGGTGAGAGACATTAACAACAAAATAAACATCGATTTAATAAAGCTCTCCAAGGATTTTGAGGCGTTTAACAGCTATCCTTGGGGTTATGAAAGCTTCAAGATGACTATCAAATATTTGTTGACTCCGTTAGCGCCAAAGACAGTCAACTTATATGACTTTCCATGGGCTTTCATGGTAAATGTTTTTTTCTTTTATTATGATATCATTTATTTTTTTTACTCAATAATGGTTTTGATTTATTGGCGTTATTTTATAGGCTTGGGTGTTTGAAGCAATTTCTTATTTGAGACAACAAGTGAACTACCAGGAAGAAGTTTCCTGTCCAAGAATCTTGCGATGGTTGTCGGCCAAAACTTATAAAAATGTAAAATTTCTTGATCTCTTCAACCCCTCAAAGGATGCAGTAAGTATAATTATAATTAAGTTTTTGTTTATATTACTAATTTTTTTGAATGATCTAATCATCATTCTAATATATGTAATGATTTATGTTAGATTATGCATCCGTCACTAGTTTTGACCAATAGAGAGTTGAAGATGCTATATTTCTTACTTTACGGTCTGTGCAAACTTTATTGAACTCTATGATCATTGACAGAATGAAAATGGAATTCTTTGGAGCAACAACCATGACAAGAAAAACAATTTTGGAAGGTGGGCTTGTTGTTGTTGATGGTCTTAGTGGTGATGGAGCTGTTGGTGGTGGTAGTGGTCCTGCTGTTCTTGCTAATAATGTGCCTCTTACAATATTTAAAACAAACCATTATGAGTATGATCATATTGGTTATACAGATTTTGCCTCTCCCAGCGAATGTTCTGTATGCAGATGTTAAGACTGCAGGGTGAAACATGATGTAGTGATTAATGCTATTAATGTATTAACTACTTCTGTAAAGGAATTAACATCTAAGAGAGATGTCATTCCATCAAAGAGGATTTTATATCCATCCACTCCATTAGAGATTAAGGCTAAGAGGAGAAGGAAAGTGATTTCCAAGGCATTATCAAGCTTTCAAAAAAGCAAAATTACAACTTCTCTGTTCATGTGTTTCACTGAGCAATGTACAATGTCCAAATAAGAGCAGCACGAGCTAAAAAAGGTGAATATATATGTCTGTTCCTACTAACAAACAAACACATATCTGTTTCAACAGATGACACATTTGCTAAAAATTATTAAACATATATATATATAACTGTTGCAACAGTTGACTAACTTATTGCACCAGATAAAGTATCTGTTGTGACATATGTCTCGTCTATTTTAGCAAATCAAACAGCTCTTTGCACTACTTTTATTTATACCAACAAATAACCTATCTGCTGTAATAGATAAGTCATATGTTGCAACAGATGGTTCATCCGTTGGAAATTATCTTATAGGTCTTCCTCATGTAGAAATTTGTCCCAACAGTTGATTCATGATTGCAATAGAAATATAATCTGTTTGGGACAATTTAAAACAGAAGGAAGACTTGTTTGATTTGTTAGAACAGATGAGTTATCCTTTTCTGTTTTGTTGTATCTCCATGATTAACATTGACCAATTCTGGCTTTCCAGGTGGAAGTAGAAACTACTGCTGAACAACATTAGCAATATGCTACTTTTTTTTTTTAGAAATATGGAGAACAAAAAGTGCAAAAACCGTACGTAAGCGACAGTAAAGATCTACGATGACCAAAGTCGAATTCCATAGCACGGGATGAAGAACAATTTGTCCATATTGAGTAGATCTTTATAGCTTGAGTCTGTCGAAGTATTAAACTGACCCCTCAAGAATTCTTGGCATCAATACTTAAATTGTTGATGTATTTGTTGAGATCTATACTCATAATAAATTTTTTATATTTCATTTAATCGTTGAATTATTTCAGCTAATTTATGAAGGTTTCGATTTATTTTATTTTGTCTATGAATTTATCTTTTCCTTAGATTTGAACTTATTAATTGAAATAGAATACTAGATTCAAATATTGCAATAGATAATGTATCTGTTGCAACAGATAACTCATCTGTTGGAAAATATCAAATAGATTTAGACATATATTGCAACAGGTAGTTAATCTGTTGGAATTTATCAAACAGGTCTCCCTACTGTTGCAACAGATAGACTTAGATAGAAATATCGATATAATGCAACAGATGACCAACCTATTGCAACAGATAAACTATATGTCAGAACAGGTAGAATATATGTTACAACGGATGGAGAATCTATTGTATTATAAAAATTCAACTTTCATTGGACATAAATAATTGCCACTACATGTAAAAAAGTGAAAGTGAATTGAAATAAAAAATGCGGAACCCATCGATAGTGTTCAGTTTAAAACTCCTAAAATAAAATAGGCATTAGGTAGACAGTGGTCATTTTAAACATGTAAAACAAAATAGGAATCAAAGGTGTCAGTTTGACACTTTTTCCCCTGTTGGCTGCTTGCGTGTAATTTATGCAACCAAGGCTCGTTGAACCCCTATTTTTGCTGACTTGACGTCTGATTTGGCCCTCAACGATTATCTTTTTCCTCATTGTCTTATATATTCATCTTCTTCCTAAATTTAACTCTAAATTCCCAAATCTTCTTCTTCATTATTATTTTTTTATCTATCAAAATTTTTCAAATTATTTGCATTTGGTCTTTCTTTTCTTCATTTTTTTTTCATTTTTTCCAACTGAGCTTGAATTGTCGAGCATTTTCCACTGTTTTTTATGATAAATTTTTTTAATATTGTAAGTACGGTCATGAAGCTCTGATAAAAACTTCAAGGACTCAACAAAATCCAGGTCGTAGTTTTTTTACTTGTAAGATTTCAAAGGTATATTTTTTTTAATTAGTTGATTAATTATTGACTTGTAATTGTGTTCTTGTTTTTATAGAAATTGGATGGATGCGATTACTTTGATTGGTATAAAGAACGACACCCTTCACAAATAAATTGTGTAATTTGGGGTTTGTTAAACAAAGTCAAGGCTTCTGAAGAGAAACAAAATCGAGCAAGAAGATGCTACATTATTGTCGTTATTGCTACTGGTTTGGTGTTGTTAAGCAGATGGATATTCAAGCCTAATTGCTGAAATTTTTATGATGGTGTATTTGCTACTGGTTTGGTGTTGTCAAGCATATGGATATTCAAGCGTAATTGTTGAAAAATATAAAACAGATTTAGGCATATGTTGTAAAATTTAGGTCATCTGTTAGAAATTATCAAATAGTTCTTCCCACTATTGCAATAGATTAGATAGAAATAACATCGACAAAATGCAACAGATGACCAATCTATTACAACAGATAAACTATCTTCTAGAACAGATAGAATATATTTTACAACAGATTGATAATCTATTGAATTATAAGAAACTCAACTTTCAATCGAAAAAAAATATTGCCACTACATGTACATGGAATTTAAAGTAAAGTGAAGTGTGACTTGAAGTAAAAAATTGTTATTTCACAGGCTTTTCTATATACACAGGCTCCAAACGTTCAATTAATACCCCATAAGCCCAGACCTCTTGCAAGTTTGCCAAAGTATTATCGCACAGAAAGGTTGTTGGCTCGGCTATTTCTGTGCCAGCCTGTAAATATTCAATGTGTGCTAAAGCGTGAGAGCCGTACGCGCAACCAGTATTATTTTTTGGAAGGTTCATGCCCTTGTTTCGACCTTCAAAATCCTATGATTTCTGTATCAATACTCTCTTTGGAAAATGATTCATCAGTTTACTCTCCCTGAACAAGATGGGGAACAGCTCCATCAGTGGTTGCAGGTGGAAAAAAAGATGGACCTCATCGATGACAGGTAGGTTATAGTCATAAACTTTGATCTTTCCCTCCTCGAGTAGTATCTCAACAACCCAATAATATATGTCGTCCATGCTAATGACTGCAAGAATCCTCTTTGCCTCAATTCAGCTTTTGCCATGTGTATTTGGCCTATTCCCTCTATCATATTTTATCATTTCTTCTTCATCCCAGTCCAACGTAGAAACTAAGAAATCAAATCCCGCATCATAGGCTAACGCATCATTATTGAGTTAATCGTACTTATCCTTAAGCTTCTTGCAGAAGTCGAGGTCCATTATCCTATTGGCAGCGTTATAAGCTTCTAGGTACGTTAATTGCCTTTTAATCATAAGGCAGAGAATTTTGTCAACATGCTGTGTGATATAAAAAGTTAATTTTTAAATAGGTTAGTAATTATAATGATGTAACAGATGGTCCATCTGTTGCATAGGGTTCTTTGAATCAATAATCCAATGCAACTTATGCAACAGAACCATAGCAGTTGAACCAGAGTACCCAGCTATTGCAACAGATTTCACATCTGTTGTGTAGCTTATTCTTTATGGGGTGGATTAGAAAGCTAGGTTAGGAAAAGTAAACTTGCCTTGTCCTCATACCGTATACGTATATCTGTCATAGTCCGAAAGTCTTGGGGGAAAAAGGGAGGCCTGGGGTAATTTGGTGCGCCTCTCTTGGCATTCTTGGCTTGTCGCAGATCCCTCTTCTCTTTGGCGCCAAGTTTCGTGTATATGTCCACCTTCTTGAATGGCCCCTAAAGTTCAACAACTTTTGGAGAGGGAAAAGTTATAATTTTTTTTGAATTCTAGATCGGAGAGTACGTCGCTAATTACTCTTTTCTTCTTTCAAACCAACACTGTAGGAGTGTATGGCTACCTCACCTTCTTAGATGGTATGACATCCCTCTTGGATTTAAATTCCTCGATAGCTTTAGAGATAGCCTCTAATTTTTTAAAGAGTTTATCCTAGCTGTCCTTGTGCTCTTTGCATTCGCAAAGAGAACACGAGGGTGAAGAGGGGCGAGAGGGACCTGTGTAAGGGTGAAAAAGGGATGTTTTCAAACATATTTATTTTTTCTTGAGCATAAACATGCTCATCATCACGAGTGGTAGAAGCATCAACATGCCTGCTACCAACACCAATAACTCCACCAGAAGAAGCACTCGGATCTGCCTTAGTAGGTTGGTCATGAAGAGCCTCAACATTAGGTTGACCTTGCCTAACTGCTCTTCTTATGGCTGTTGCTCCAGTCATTTCCTTCTTTATTATCTCCGCCATTGGGTCTGCTATAGTATCAATATGACCTAGAGTAATATAACAAGTCATCACTGACTCCTACTCAGTTGACACGATCCATGGATGCACAACCTATAAAAAGACAGATATATTTAAATCATATAATATAATAATTTTCACAGTTGGGTTATATACAATCAACTTCTGCAATAGATTAATAATATGTTGCATCAGATTTCCCATTGTTGCATAGTTTGCAGTAGAAGGTTAAAATCCGTTTGAGTCAGGTTCAGAGAACCAGAGCAACACATGGATAATCTGATGCAAAATATCAATCATCTGTCATAACAGATTACCAATCTGTTGCATCAGTTGCACAAGACGGGGAATTTTTTGGGTTACATTTTATGTAATGGATGATCTGTATGTCGCAATAGATTAACAATATGTTACATCAGATTACCTATCTGTTTCATAATTAGTAGTAGATGGTTAATCTATTAAGAGTCGGGTTCAGAGAAACAAAGCAATAGATGGGTAATATGATGCAAGATATCAATCGTCTGTTGCAATAAATTATCCATTTGTTGCACCAGTTGGTACAGGATGGGTAATCTGTCACAACAGATGTCTCATCTGATATATCAGATATAACATCTGTTGCACCAGATATAACATCTATTCAATATCTTTCATTGAGTAAAATTATTTTACTTGAAGAAGACGTACTACATCATCCGGAGGGTTAAAGTGATCAACCTCCTTAATTTTGGTGTTGTTCTTTGCATCCAACCACCTAAACATCCTTGTATGAGAAACCTCATTCGGTCAATCCATTACCTGCTTTCATAGGGGAGGAATAGCTTCAAATTCCCAAGCCTAAAAAATATAAATAGGTAGCAGGCAAAAAAAAGTCATAATAACTATATTCAATATAAATTAATGGATGAGTAAAAATAGTGATTAATTTTACCATGAAACCCCAAGGAAAGCCGTATAATGTGGTCGTCCCTAAGGATAGCTTTGTCAGTAATATTAGACAGTCAAGTAAAAGTTGTCATATCCCCAGGGATAATTGTTGAATTTATCAAAATCCTCAGCATGCACCAATAAATCATCTTCTATGATCTTGTTGATGTCTCTTGCCAATATAACCGAATGGGAAAATCAAACTAAACACAATTTCTCCCTGTACTATTTTGGTATAGTTTTATCCATGAGATATGTCAACAAATTTGATGCTTTGTAACCACGTCGAGCAATATCAAACAACCCATCTATTTTTTCCTTGCATTTTTTTGCCTTGGATCTTTTGTGGGGTGTTCCCTTGGCGATAGGTGGTTCTTCTGGACGATGGCATCTCAAGCCCGTCACTATGGTAAACTCTTGCAAGCCAAAACAAACCGGCATGCCACAGTTGTTGATCCAGATTTCATCCATCGTTTTGCCCCCTCCTCCAAATCTTTATTATCCCCTACGTACTTGATCCTGTGCTTGAGAAGACCATATACCATCCTCATATGGAAACGGGTAGGAGGGTCCTCAGACAGCTCAAGAAAGAGTCCAAAGAAGTTCTTCATAAAAAGTCTGTGCATGTTTTTGTTCTTCATAATTTTCCTAAAATAACTGAATTTTTTTCCTATCTGACATTTAAGTACAAGTTCACCAGTTAGTTATTCTTTTAGTTTTGAGTCATTTATCGACATCGCAACTTGAAACCTGTCAATACTAAAAGTTTTGTTTGGATTATGTTGGAATGTCGATATTAATTCATGCCTCTTTGGTGATCCATTTTCATCATGTAGATGATCATCCTCTTTCTCTTTCTCACTCTCTAATTCCTTCTCTTTCTTACTTTCATTTTCTTCATTAACATCTACAGACCCTTGTTCACCTCCCTCAATGTTGTTTTCATATCTCTCCTCAGCTTTACTTTTTCCTGACTGAGATTGTTCAGGAAGCTCCTTTGAATCCCTCTGTACTGTAGCCTTTTTTTGGGTGGTCAAATGTTGATCCACTTTCACTTTCTTTTCTTTAGGGAGACATGTTTTACCTATAAACAACAGAAAAATAAAAATTACATACAATTGATGTATGCATAAATTTTAAAAAATACATTACAAACACAACGAATACCAATACACCAACAACCACCACCACAAACATCACCAACCAATGCCACAAACACCACGAATACCGACACCACCGACAGCCACCACCAACTAATGCCACCACAAACACCACCAACCAATGCCACCAACAGCTACCACCAGTGCCAACACGATGACCACCACCACCACCATCACAAATATCATCCAACAATACCACGAAAGTCAATGGAACACTACAATAGAAACTAGGGTTTTCTTGAGTTCTTTCTATGATTTTACCATCAAAACTCAAAATTTAAAACCCATTCTCGAAGATAATACAACTAAAAATTTTGTTTTTCATCATTAACTTAAAATCCCTTATTTTTTTAAAAAATAACAAATATAGAACTCTTCTCGAACTTTGTTAACTATGAAGACAAAGAAAATGATTGATACAAGTAAGAATGGAGTTGAAAATAACACTTATGTGGTCGGAAATGAGAAGAAAATCAATCTGTTGTGAAGGATTGAGCAATTTGTTGAGTAGTTGTTGTCTGCATTATATAATTAAGTGAGAAAGAGAAAAGAGTGAGAGCTCGAGATTTGAAATGATGAAACATTTTTCTCACAAATGGATGATTTGTATGGGTTAATTTGTATTTTGGAAAAGAATGACAAGTTTTAAAAATGTTAATTTGGTCTGAATTGATCTTAATTATTTTTTAAAATTATAAAAGATATGTGTAATTTTTAACCCTCTCATCATGCAATTACCAAAAGACTCAATTGAACCTAATCATTATCTTGAAAAGCAGTACCCTCTGATTTTCAAAGAAGCTGTGCATGTAGTTGATGACGAGTTCTTCCGATTGACAAATTCAGTCCACAATAACTGATGATTAAGTTCACAAAATCATCATACAAAACATCACTATGGACTGTCATAGCTATCGTCTCTAGCATTTCACCCTCGTTCCAATGCCATACATATCGATTGCTCTTCTCGATCTTTTAACCATGTCAATCTACCCCTATTTTTATTGATCCCTTCTTTAGTGGTACCTAAATAAAGTCATTTGTTAAAAAAAGTTAATATTAATTTTCATAGTGCCGTAACATGAATCCTAACAGATGTGTAATCTGTTGCAATAGGTAAGTGATCAATCGCAACTGATTACTAACCTGTTGGAATTCAAGTTATGCTCTTGAAGCTAATTTCAACAGACGAGTCATCTGTTGTAACAGGTGAAACATCTGTCGCAACAGACTATGAGTTTGTTGGAACGAGTACAGATTCTGTTGCAACAGGTTATTAATCTGTTGCAATAGATATTTACCCTTTTGCAATAGAAAACTAGTTTGTTGGAGTCAAGCTCAGGTTCTGTTGTAACAAATAACTAATCTGTTGCAACAGATGAGAAGAGAGAGAAATGAGCCTTTTTTTTCCTCCGTTTCCTGTTATATTAGATAAACATTTGGATCAAAGTATAAATTTAAAAACTTTTGGGTTATTTTAAAATTTTCTCAAGTTTCTTAATCCTTAATAAAATAATTGTCATCTCCACTTAATTATTAGGATTTGTGTCTCATACACTTCATTTTAAAACTCTTTGGTCACCTACAACTCAAAGCCCCAAGTAAGAAAACATTTTTATTATGTATTATGATTAGAAAAATATAAAATGCTTAAGAAATAAGTAATTATAGAATAATGAAAAAGTTTGATCTCATAATAGATTGAAACTATTTTTTAAAATAAAATAATATTGTAGTGAAAAAAAAGTTAAATGGATATATTAGAAGACTTTTGGGTTCTTTAGAATACATTACATACAAAAGGTGCTCATAAATAATACTTTCTCCATTACATTTTAATTTATCATTTTACTAAAAATAAATGTCTCATATTAATTATTCACTTACTAAATTAGGATAGAATTAATCATTTTTTTTATTTTACCCCTACAATTAAGAGGATACATTAAATGTGAATAATTATGCTTAATTTCATTTTCATTCTTCTTTTAATATGTAATATAAAACGTGACAATTAATTATTAAATAGTTATGTGTAAATAATTGATGTTTTTCTTTCAATTATTTTAGATTTGATGAAATAAACATATTTGGCTAGATCGAATATGTATTAGAACACGCTAATAACAAAGTGGATTTAATAGACCATAAATTTATAATACCTGAACACTGAAAAGGTTCACATTATACTTTTGGGATGGAAAAAGTATTTTTTTTTATAATAATATGATACATCATGTATTCGATATTAATTCATACAATCAAAATATTTCACGGTTGCTTTTTACAATTTAAGGTTCTTTGATTATTTTTAATATATTAAAATAGATTAAAGTATATATTTAATAACGTATTTTATGGTCGCGCGAAGCATGACTAAATTTCCTAGTTATAAATAAGTATAAAATGAGTTTCTTCTTTCTTTCAAATGTATAAAACATCTTCCTCAAGACCTCTATTTATAGTATTACAAAGAGGGACTTCAAGAGATGTCATAAGCATGACATTAAATCATGAGAAAGTGAGGAAGAATATGAGGAGTGGATAATCAATGAGGAAGTAGTGGAGGTGTGGGAGTTACTAACTTAATGGAGGAATTACACCTTGAAGTTATGGAGGAATTACACCAAGAAGTTATGGACACCACATTATTACAATCATTTACACTATTTCCTCTTGGATGTCCATTGAAACAATGTGCCTCGTTAAAACCTTATTAAGGAAAAATTCTATGAAAGAAAAAATTCTAGTGAAAAGAGTTCACATATTTTTATGCACATTATTTGATGCCTCGTTAAAAATCTTGTCAAAAAAATCCATTGGGACAAAAACTAGGCCAAGAAAAAAGAGTGCAACACATACTTTATTCCCAATCTTGAATACCAGCTACTCAAATAATGAGATTGGTAATGCTTTAGTGAATAGATCTGCCAAATTATCGGCCGAACGAATCTGTTGAACATCTATTTTACCTTTCTTCTCAAGATCATGAGTGAAAAAGAATTTTGGTGAAATGTATTTTATTCTGTCTCCTTTAATGTAACCTCCCTTCAACTCGGCTATACATGCAACATTATATTCATATAATGTATTTGGAATATCCTTATTCAAAGGAAATTCACACATTTCCTAAATATGTTGAGTCATTGATCTTAACCAAACACACTCCCGGCTCACTTCATGAATGACAATGATTTCTGCATGATTTGAAGAAGTTGCAGCTAATGTTTTCTACATTGAACACCCTGACAAAGTTGTTCCGCCATATGTAAATAAATAATTCATTTGAGACCGAGCCTTATGTGGGTCAGATAAGTATCCTACATCTGCATAACCAATCATTTCTGACTTGAATTCATTAGAATAAAATAGTCCCAAGTCAATAGTTTTCGAAAGATGTCTGAATATATGCTTGACATCATTCCAATGTCTTTTAGTTGGGGAAGAGCTGAATTGTGCTAATAAACTTACCACAAAACAAATATCTGATCGAGTATTATTGGCACGACACATTAGTGCCCCACTTGTACTAAGATATGGAGTTTCATCTCCAAGAAATGCTCTATCATTTTCTTGAGGTCGAAATAGATCTTTGTTTATATCAAGCGACCTCACAACAATTCGGGTACTCAATGGATGTGATTTATCCATATAAAATTGCTTTAAAATCTTTTCAGTGTATGTTGAATGATGGACAAAAATTCTATTTGTAAAATACTCAATCTGTAAGTTGAGATAAAATTTTGTCTTTCCAGATCTTTCATTTCAAATTCTTTTTTCAAACACTCAACAAATTTTGAAAGCTTTTTAGGAGTGCCAATGATATCCAAGTCATCAACATACACAACTATTATTGAAAATTCAGATCTAGGCCTTCTTATAAGAACACAAGGGCAAATAGGATCATTTTTGTACCCTTCTTTTAGCAAATATTCTCTAAGATGATTGTACCATATCCACCACGATTGTTTCAATTTATATAAGGATTTTTTAAGCTTTATTGAGCAAGTTTCTTGTGAACTTTTATATGCTCCAGGTACTATAAAAGATTCTGGGATTTTCATAAAAATATCATTGTCCAATGAGCCATATAAATATGCCGTAACAACATTCATTAGGTGCATATCAAGCTTTTCATGAGCTGCCAAATTTATTAAATATCTGAAGGTAATTCCATCCACCACAGGAGAATATGTCTCTGCGTAGTCAATGCCAGACCTTTGTGAAAAATCTTGTCCCACAAATCATGCTTTATATCTTATGAGTTTACCTTTTTCATTTCATTTTTGCACAAAATCTATTTGTACCCCACTGGCTTGACACCTTCAGGTGTTCAGACTATTGTTCCGAAAACATCACATTTTTCAAGTGAAGTCAATTCCGCTTGAATTACATCCTTCCATTTTGGTCAATCATTTCTCTGTCTACATTCATTGACAGATTTTGGTTTCAATTATTTTGATTTCACCTGTTTCTCATCGAGACATAACTTATTGAAATTTTTTTATTTTCATTAGTTTCAGGTATTTTAACCTCTTCAGTAGACTTGTCATTTATTAGATCTCGAAGCTTTTTTTAACCCATTGCTATCATATCTTGATCATTCTGATCATTTATTTCTTTTTCTTTTCGAGGATTTTTATCCTTGGAGCTAATTGATCTACCACGTTTTAAACACAACTTGTACTTATTTGCATTGACCCCTTGTCCTATTGGGACATCAACTCGAACTGGAGCATTCACAGCTGAAATATAAGATTTAGTAACCCTTGGACGGTTAGTAAATGCATCTGGCAGCTGATTTGCAACATTTTGAAAGTAATTCATCTTTGGAACCTCTTGCTCACATGATTTGTTTGAGGATCTTAATGAGATAGTGATAATACATTCCAATCTATCTCATATTCAACTGCTTATTTTCTTCACCTAATATTGGGTATACTGATTTATCAAAATGACATCAACAAATCTTGCCGTAAAAAAATCTCCTATCATAGGTTCCAAATATTTTATAAGAGGAAGAGATTCACCCCAACATGTGTCCTTAACCTTCTATGGGTTCCCGTCTTTGTGCATTGTGGTAGAGAAATTGACACATATACCGCACACCAAAAAGTTCTAAGATGGGAAATGTTTGGTTCTTGATCGAAAATCAACTGTAATAAGGAAAATTTATGATAACTGGTTGGCCTAATGCGCACAAGTGCTGCTGCATGCAAAATAGCATGCCCCCATGTTGAAACAGAAAGTTTTTGTCCTCATTAATATCGGTCTAGCTATCAATTGAAGACGTTTGATTAATGATTCTGCTAGACCATTTTGAGTGTGAATACGAGCAACCAAATATTCAATTTTTATTCTAGTTGACATATAATAATCACTAAAGGACTGAGATGTAAACTCATCAGCATTATCAAGACGAATAGTCTTTATCGTATAATCTAAAAATTGTGCTCTTAACCTTATTATTTGAGCCAACAATCTCACAAAACCCATATTGCGAGTTGATAACAAGCATATAATAAGTTAGTAATTTGGAATAACAATATAACATAAGGCATCAACACATGTCAATATCGCTGCACATAACAAGCATGAAATATAAAAAATAACAATATAATATAAGGTATTAATGCATGCCAGTATCGTCGAGCATAAGGAATAAATTATTCAAAATCATAAAGCAACACAAGTGCAATCACAAGCAACATAAATAAACAGTTGGCACCCATACACTAACTAGTGCATAAAGTAAAGAATCCATCACGGTGTCCTATACCACCGGAGAGAACACCCAAGAGAGCATAAAGTGAGGAATCAAATCGCCAATATATATATAACCATCTTTCTAATTATCCATAGTTTTCTACAATTTCCATCAAACGATCATTTTTCAATATTCATAATCATCACCAATAATCATAATTGAATAACATATACCAATATAATCGTAATTGTAACCATACCATCATATAGGCACCTATCTCATCATTAAACTCTATTCACTCATTATTAGCTAGCCAATGCTTATTACTAGACCAACTACTTACTAGTCATCATTTAACCTCTAATTATTATCCATCCACTATTCATCACTTAGTACTATTCATGAATCAACGACTAATCATTATTTACTCACTAGCCAAAAGTAGCATCTAGTCAAGATTCACCACTAGATCATATTTTTCAATTAATCAATATTCATTTCTAGCCAATATAAACCCACTAGTCACCATTTTACAAAAGACCACTAATCACCATGAGTATACTTATTCATCTCTCAACTAACATCTCTTATTAACAAGCATCATTAATCCACAAATCCATGTTAAATAATTAATCAACATCATAACCTAGTCATCAATAGCAACTGATCATTACCACTGCTAAACTCATTATCTCTAACCACCATAATGAAATAATCATTCCTATTAATAGTCATTAATGTCACTAGTACTCTTTATCACTAGGGTTCACAAATTCACTAGTAACTATTAACCACTTAAGTAATATCCGCCACTAAGCATCTTTCATCCTTAAATCAACAACTATACCACTTTATACCTCAACTCATTAGAAGATTATAATCGACACCTCTAATATAAATATTATAGACAACCACACAAGAACATAAATAAACAAATAATTGTCATACATAGGGCTAGCCAAATTCAACCGATAGGTACATACATAGGCATATCAATAATCATATCCTTCGGTCTAGTTGGGCATTCATCATCGTATTCTCTGGACTTGAATCGGGTATCAGTATCATAATCACATCCTCTAGACTTGAATCAGGTATCAATATCATAATCATATCCTCTGGACTCAAATTAGGTATCATTATCATAATCATATCCTCTGGACTCGAATCAGGTATCAATACATAATCATATCGTCCAAACTCAAATTGGATATCAATATCATAATCATATTCTTCAAACTCAAACAGGATATTGATATCATAATCATAGTATTCTTCGGCCTTATCGGACATCAATATATCATCATAATATCATCCATCCGTATCGAGCATCTTCGTCATATCCTTCGGCCTTGCCGGGTATCATCATAATATCCTCCGACCTTGCCGGGCATCATCATCACATCAATATATCAATAATAAAGAACAAGCCCTACAAGGGCTAAAGTAAATGGTTAGTAAGTAAATGACAAGCCCCACAAGGGCTAAAGTGAAATCCCCATGAGGGCTAAAGTAAATAACGAGCCCCACGATGGCTAAAGTAAAAGAGAAGTAAGGAGAAACATATCTTTATATCTTATCGTTCGTCATCGAGGATAAGTTATTCATCATTATATGAATATATATATAGCATGAATATTACAAAGCATAACGGGTTCAACATGGTTAGTAGCAATAAATATACCTTTTAGAACCCGTAGTATCATGACTCATAATATTAGTAATAAGAAGGCTTTCTAGCATAATCACTAGTTTGGTTACTAGACAAAAATATCACACGAGTCCAAACATAATCTATGGATCATCATTACATATAGTAGTCAATAAGCGTGCCTTCTAACACTATTAACATCATTATTTCCAATATTGACAATAAGGAAGATTTTCCAATATGATTTATTAGCGTAATTATTAAGCATGATCATAACTTGGGCAATAGTATAGTTAACGACCCGAACACAAGCCTAAATAATGATTAAATCATGAGCATACTCAAGGATTCATCATAAGAAGTTGATAATCGTTTAGTCCATAGGTATAACCATAAACGATATCATAAACAGTGACCCTTTAGTAGAATATTCATTGGCCTAATATTGGCCTAAAAGTAATTCATCATTAGTATGAGCAATGGCTAAACCATGACATGATCTATAGCTTATTCAAAGTGTGGCCAATAACATCATTTATAGATTAGGCCATATTATAGGCAAGGGCTCATTTAATAGCATGTTTGTTAGCCCATATAATAGATAATCACAATAACATACTATTTTCAGTTAATCATTGTTAACCAATAATTAGCCTATCAAATTAGTCCACAGTAGATCATAAGGAAATTATTTTTTATTCTACTTTAATATTAATGTGCAGAATAACTAATGTTATTGTGGGAAACAATATGAGGAAGGAATATTATATAATATAACATAGTTCTAAAACTAATATTCAGTAGTTAGTGCCAAATGATTGGTTAATCATTACATCATGATGGGCCTTTAATTCAAGCCTAATGCAAAGGCATCAAAAGTTAACAATTTCAAATGGTCATAAGGTAGATGTTCTCACTCAAGCATTTTCACTGTGTCCAATGGAACGCAGACAACCTTCCCTAATATAAGCAACTAAGGTCAATTTACTCTAAGTATGAGCAACTAGAGCGTTATATCTAAGGTTGACTATTCTCAGACATTCTCATGTTAAACATGAGTAATGGAGTCTATTCCACCTAATATAATGGGAAACAAACCAAACTTTCCAACTACTAAAATTTACATAGCTTAATTGGTCCAACTAACCCAAATATATGAATTTAATAAAAACAATACTTAAAATCCATCCCAATCTTCATATCACAATTATATCAAAACATAACTCAATCTAACAAGTAAGCCTAGCCTATCTCAAATCCAAAGAATGTTCAAAAATCTACTCAATCTTTACTTTTTCTTTCTAGAAGCTTCTTCAAGGATCCAAGCTATCAAAAACACATTCTGCATATCATTATGAGAATTTTGATACCCATATTGCACCATTGTGCTTCGAGTCCAAAAACGACACCAAAAACCCCAAGTGGGTCCCACATATGAAAAACACATTTCTGAGAATAATCCAATGTTCAAATACTGTTTGGGAATCATAACCCTCAATAATTAGATGCAAATCAAACATATTTGGGCTAAAATCAAGCCCTCAAGCAATTTGCAGTTTTGGTCAAATAATCAAGAAATTAAAGCTTGAAAATGAAGGATCCACACCTTAAATCCATTATTAATCACAAATATATATGTTAATCAAGCTTATAACTCACCCCAAGAATCAATTTGAAGTTAATATATCATTTTAGGGCTTCTAGGGCTCAAAGGGGAGTTAAAATGACCAATTTTGCGACCAAGGGGGCTATTTATAGTACCTTGGTCGCGATTAAATGAGGTCCGAAAGTCAAAACTTGTTTTTGACCTCCCGGACTCATTCAGACTCCATTTTTCACAAACGAACTATGTAACCCAACTAAATTCAATGTTTCGGATGCATTAGTGAAGTAGGATTTTCCATATAAGGCCGTTTATATCAATTTTTTGGGCCCCAAACCCATGTATACTGATTTTCTCACTTTCCAACCAATTGGTCGAAATAAACTCGGGTGTTTTGGGACCCGAAACAAGGGTATTTATAGCCTAAAAACGATATTATTGAGCTTCTGGCATGGTCAAAATTTGTATCTGAGGTCGTTTAACTTAATTTTTGCTCGGTGGCCATTCAAAACCAGCGAAGACTTCTAAACAAGGATTTAGTCCTAAAACTAAACGAACTTCCTGGAAACCGAACTATCAGTTCCAACAAGTCATAAATGACTTGGGTAAGATATAAAAAGAAATAACTGTGAAAATAAGTGGACAGTATAGAAAATAACCTGAAGGGTCATTACAATATCCATTACCAAGGAGCTTTCGTCCCTAAAAGTTATGTATAAGGAAGTACCTGAAGCCTCAAATAGGTGAGGATACTGCGTCCGCATCTCACTCTTGATCTCCCAAGTGGCCTCCTTCACTGGGAGGTGTCTCTGCTGAACCTTAACTACAGGGATCTCCCTGGTATGCAACCGCCTCACATCACTAGCCAAAATAAGCACAGGCTCCTCCACAAAGATCAACTGCTTATCTAACTGGACTGAGTGCTATCTAAGCACATGATATGGATACGGAATATACTTTTGCAATACAGAGACATGGAAAACTGGATGAACATTAGAAAATTTGGGGGTAAAGATAACTTATAAGCCATCTCACCAACTGTACAGAAAATCTCAAAAGGGCCAACATATCGAGGTCTGAGCTTACTCTTCCTTCTGAATCTCGTCACACCTGTCATGGGCAAAATACGGAGGAATACATAGCCACCAACTCCAAATCTTAAGGCCGAAAGAAGATGGTCTGCATAGGCCCAATGCCTGATCTGGTGCTCTTAGTCTATATTGAATTATCCTGACTCTATGCAATAAGTACTGAAGCAAATCTGAACCACAAGGTCTCACCTTGGAAGTATCAACCTATCCAATCGGAGAACGACATCTCCTACCATACAAAGTCGCAAATCAAACTAAAAAAAATGGCTGCACCCTAAAACTGGTCCTATAAATCATCACTGCAGGGCATAGGATAATAATTCTTCAACACCACCTTACTAAGCTGCCTATAATCAATACACATACGCAAGGATCTATATGATTAGGTGTTATAGAAATAGGTCAGGTGTTAGGCTTGAGGTCAATAACAAGCTCAATCTCCCTGACAGGGGGAATACCAGGCAGGGCAGTAGGGAACACATCAGGAGACTCACAAACAATAAGGATAGAGTCAATCGATGGACTCTCGATACCAACATCATAACATAAGCAAAATAACGCTCGCAACCCATAGAAATAAATCCCCTAACACAAACATAAGATATAATCCTCATTGGCTCGTGGATAATCAATCTTTGCCACACTATTGGGGTACACCGGGCATAGTTAAGGCAACAATCTAAGCAAAATAGTTCATGACTACATGATAGTGGGATAATTAGTCCATGCCCAAAATTACATCAAAATCAACCATAATCAGAATAATAGAGTCACGTAAGTATCAACATCACTGATAGTCCTAACATATAATCAGAATACTTAATCCACTACTAAAGAATCACCCGCGAGAGTAGATATGCGTAATGACATTGATAATAAATCAATAAACAACTCAAATTATGGTGCATAATAAGCATATATATATATATATATATATATATATATATATATAAGAATAAGTAGATTTGAGATCTAATAAATCAAGGTCCGACTGCCAGCACATAAAAAATCATACTTGCATCTACAGTATTCAAAGTCTCAGCCTTAGGTCTAGCAGGTACTGCATACAACAGACCATGCTCACCACCTAGATGGGAACTGACTGACCTCTCATCCTGCCTGTCTAAAAGCTACCTCAGCACTATGTTAACCACCCATGTGACAACGAGAACCACCTCTAACTGAGGGGGAAATCGCTCTAATAAGGGGGAACACTCAGAGCTGAAGCAACAATTGCCTTACAAAAAGATCACTCTCGATAATAATGACCACATACCCCACAAATATAAGACACTCCTAAACAAAACCAGAACCAACAGATTCATCCGACCCGAAATTATCACCACGTCTAGAAAGACCAGTAAATGAACCCCTCAAAAACTGACCACTGCCCTTACTAAGAATCATTAGCACTAGAATGACCTTCATCAGAAATCTAAAGAGCTTCCTGAACATATCAGTTCACCTAACTCTGAGGCAAAAAGGATGAACGCTGAGGCTACCTTCTCTGAGGAGAAATGCAAATAAAAAGTCTCAACCCACTAATAAAGTAGTCAACTATCTCATACTCTACAACTATCGTAGATCCCTGCTCTAATCTAGGTAATTGATCTATCAATCGATCTCTAACGCTGTGAGGCATATACTTCTCCAAGAACATCTCGAAAAACTGAGCCAAAGAGGAAAATCCAGCTGGTCTAGAATCCATAAAATCTCTCCACTAATGACAAGTAGACAAGTCCAATAAAAATTTGGCGTAATCCTCACCATGAGTCTCAATAAGTCTAAACCACGAAACTTATCTTCACACGCAGTCATGAAATCATGTGCATCCTCTCCAGGAGAACCGTAAAATCTTAAGGGAGATAATCTCAGGAATCTTCCCAATATCTCCTGCTCCTCAAAAGACATAGTAAGTTGGGAAACCACTGACAGGGCAACTATTAGCGTAGGAGTAAAACTCTGGGAGCCGCAGCTACTGGTTGTGCCCCTACCTCAGTACCACTCTAATTCTCAGACTGAGCACCATCCAATAACATACCACCACTAATAACCATCAACTAAACTAATGCATCTCTGAGCACTACTAAAGAAATAAACCCTGGTAGATCCTGGGCTGATTCCTGATCCACTGCTGGCTGTGTGGAAGAATCTCTGGCTCAAGTGCAGGAATAGGGTCTGCGGAAAGTGGCCTATCCTATCCTATAACTGTGGACATGACTCTAGGTTGTCCACAACCTCTGGTTCATCCACATTCAATAATAGAAATAGGATCCCTGGGTTCGATCTCGAGACCCTCGTATGTGTAGTGGTAGTATGTCCTGGCCTTCTGTGAAAGAATAAAGTCAAGAGAATATTCTATGAACCAGCTCAAACTCTTGGCACGATATGAGTGAAAGAAGTAAAGAACTCCTATAACTATCCCATAACCTCCCGAAGATAGGAAACAGATGTCAACATTTTGATCCGCAAGACTCTACTAGACACTTGCTCTTGTACCAATAATATCAGTGAAACCTAGGCTCTAATACTAATTTGTCATGACTTAATTTATGAGTCATAATTGCACCTACCATTACTACCAGTAGGTAAGCCAATAACATAACTCAAAGCTAACGTAATGGGTTAATTAGGTAAGAAAGGCCCAACATAGGCTAAATCCAAGGACATCAATTTTAAACATAAGGGTTCTAGATAAAATGACATTCAAATAATATACCAATCCCAAAACTTGGTAGAGCTAGTATAAGAGCAACTAATAGTATACAACTCCAAGTCTAGAATAGTTAATACATCTGTCTCGAATACTAAAGACTAAATATAAAAGATAAAAAGAAATTGGGTGACTCGAACTCTATGAACTCACCTAATCTCTGGAAATCAATCACTACATGAACCATGATCAACAACGATAGCTAATACTTGAATCTGCACCAAAAAGGTACAGAAGTGTAGTATGAATACCAAAACAATAAGCACTCAGAAGGCATTATCAGCCCTGAGCTAAATCGTGATATAAGAATGATAAAATGTAAGATAATCATAACTAAGTTAAGGTACAAAATTAAACCTGAATCATCTCCATCACTATATATAATAAGTAAGAAATTTGGAATAACATTATAACATAAGGCATCAACACATGCCAATATCACCGCATATAACAAGCATGAAATATCGAAAATAAAAATATAATATAAGGTACCAATGGATGCCAATATCGTCAATCATAAGGAATAAATGATTCAAAATCATAAAGCAACACGAGTGCAATCACAAGCAAACACAAGTAAAAAGTTGGCATACATACACCAGCTAGTGCATAAAGCAAAGAACCCATCATGGCGTCCCATATCACCGGAGAGTACACCCAAGAAAGCGTAAAGTAAAGAATCAAATTACAATATATATACATAACCAACTTTCTCATCATCCATAGTTTTCCACAATTTTCATCAAACGGTTATTTGTTAATGTTCATATCATCACCAATAAACATAATTAAAAAACATATACCAATTTTCTCCTAACCATAACCATACCACTATGTAGGCACCTATCTCATCATTACACCCTATTCACTCATTATTAGCTAGCCAACACATATTAGTAAACTAATTACTTACTAGTCATCATATAACCTCTAATTATTAATCACCCACTATTCATCACTTAGCCATTATTCATGGATCAACGACTAACCATTATTTACCCACTATCCAAAAGTAGCATCTAGTCAAGATTCACCACTTGTAATACCCACACTTTGGACTAGGATGAAAAATCCGTCATTCCTATGTGTAGACATTTCAAAAGACTCAGATCCTATGTAAATTTAGTGTGTTAATAAATTATTTAGTGTGTAAATCTATTTTAGCATGAATTTAGATCATATAGGTCCCCTAACTCAAGTACAAGTTGAAAGCTTTCCTATCGTTCAAGTTTTAGTGAGCGTCAAAACTTGGGTCCATTTCACTCAACTATAAATCATTGTATATGATAAACTGGGTGGTTTACTATATATAAAATAAAATATCTTTGAATTATCTTTCTAACGATACCAATTTTGCCTAAATCCGATATCGGAGCAAGGAGTTATGCCTATTTTACTCTAGCATGTCGGGTTGGCAACTGTGTGACGACAATTTTGACGGCCTGCCACATTTGTGATGCCTTGTCAAAAATGTCGTCATCCTTAGGCAGAATCCAGCTTCTATGTGACGACATTTTTGATGGCCTATCACATTTTTGATGCCTTGTCAAAAATATCGTCAACCTTAGGCAGAATCCAGCTTCTGTGTGACGACATTTTGACGGCCTGTTACATTTTTGACGCCTTGTCACAAATATCATCAGACTTAGGCAGAAACCATCAATTCTAGCTCCTGTGTGATGACATTTTTGATGGCTTGTCATATTTTTGATGCCTTGTCACAAATATTGTCAACTATTATTTTCAGCAACTGGGAATTTATTTTATAAGGGTATTTTGGTCTTTTTCCTTCTCTTCCCACGACTTATAACCCTCAAGGAATGTATTATCTTTCATTCTCTTTAGTTAAAATATTTCAAAAATCTCTCTTATACACTTTCAACCTCAAGATTAGGATTTTCTCTCAAGATCATCTCCTCAGGAATAAGAACATTCTTTCCCAAAGGGGTTAAACCCTAGTTAAGAAAAATCAAAGGCAAGCCTAAGGATTTCTTCAGGAATCTTCAGAAACATTAGATATCTTTCAAGATCAAGATTTAAGGTATGCGTAGTGTTTATCCATGGATCCCTTTCATACATGGAGCTCAAGAATCATGTTTTAAATTATAAATTGTGATTTTCTTGTTGTTTTATGACTATATTCATGTTGATGATTGTTGTTTGGATTCAAGG
This sequence comes from Capsicum annuum, assembly GCF_002878395.1. NCBI lineage: Eukaryota > Viridiplantae > Streptophyta > Magnoliopsida > Solanales > Solanaceae > Capsicum > Capsicum annuum. Next base: position 12,080,878 of record NC_061116.1, read on the forward strand.
TTGTATCTTGATGTGCTTTTCATGAATCATGTGAATAGGTTAGTTGGAAACCTATGAATTTGGGTGGTTCAAGATTTTTAAATTTGTTAAGTATACCTATGCTCAATATTATGCATACAAGGTGTTTGATAAAATGCTTAGGATGCTAGAAATTCATGTTTACATGGTTCCATGATATCTAAATGACAAGTCCATGTTAGCTATATACTTCAATATAAGTTTTATGCTATTGATGTGTTGCTGTTGTTATGGTATGAAGCATGTATGATAATGGAGATATACTATATGTACATGAAATATATTCATGCACTCCCTACCATGCGTAAGATGTTGAAGAACTACATGAAGTATAATATCCCCTACTTATGACAGTGTGAATTGTGGACTCCAATCTTATGATCAAGTCAGCCATGTTGTGTCTGTTTCCTTCCATCGAGTCCTGGGGGTATTCGTACCCAAAAATATAACTGTGTGCCTAGAGCCATGTCATATTATCACGATACTCTCAGTCAATCCATGATCTATAGAATTCAGTCAGTTATGTGACTCAGGAAAATCCAGTAACCTCAGTAATTTCAATAGTTCAGTAATCTCAGTGATCTCAGTACTCAATAATATCTGTAACCTCAGTATTAAAAGTCAATCTCAGTAACTTCAGTACTCTCAACCAGTCCTCAGAACTCGGTACATTCCATCAGTCATCGGAATCTAGTAAACTTAGTTTAGCTCCGCTAAATAATACCATTAGTAGCAGTCTAGTTAATCAGTATAAGTTTAGCTAATCAGTTCAGTTCAGTTATTCAGTTCAGCCCAGTTATTTAGTTCAGTGTCTTTCAGATGGGAGTAGGATTCAGCACTGAGTGATCCTAGGGATGGGGACTCACCCGCTAGATTAGGACTGAGATCCTTAGAAGCAGTCCCTAAGTTCCAGAACTACGTAGCCAGCGTAGGTACGAGATGTCACCCGTTAGATAGGACTGACATACTCAGGGGTCACCCGTTAGCACATTTATATGTATAGGACTGATCCCAGGAGTCACCCACTAGATTAGGACTGACTCCACAGCAGATGTCTTTACTGGTGGCACGGTAATGACACCCTTCCAATCAGGGAAGAGATTGGACCCCAGTCATCTTAGCTTGGGGCATGTCAGTTATATGAATATATCCCACAGTTTTAGTTATAGATTCAGGATTATCAGATACAGTCAACTCGGTTTAATAGTACAGATTCAGTACTGTTAGAGACAATCAATCCTTATCATTATAAATAGACTTCAAGATCACCCATTAGACAGGACTAATCTCAACTATAGTTAAACAGTATCAAAATCATCAGATTTAAAGATCACCCGCTAGATAGGACTGATCTCAAATTCAGTTACTCCATATAAAATAGAACTTAGATAGTTCCATCAAAACTTAGTCTGCCAGATACAGTCGCTCAGTATTAGTTACATCGGTTAGGCCGATCATCATAGTTATATCACTTATATTAGCTTTTTGAAATCATTTATTAGTCATATCAATTATCAGAATTCATGATATCAATATTCAGCTTCAGAACTATCAGACACAGTCAACCAGACCAGTTCTTCATAATTCGAACTGTCAGAAATAGTCGTTCATCTATTCAGTATCTCAGTATCAGTACACTCATGTTGTCAGTATTTAGACTCAGTAGTCAGTATCTCCACGAGTTCAGTTACAGTTATGTATACATATATGTATTCTCACGTTCATATTAATCAACATTGTTTATGCATATAACTCTTTGCTTTTAGCCTACCTCACTCGTATACTCAGTACATTCAGATGTACTGATGCATTGATGCTATGGTGCTTTTTCTTATGTTACACGATAGGTTCAGAGGAACGAGCTCCAGATCAGTAGTAGCATTCCAGTGTTCAGAGTTTGCAGTGAGTCCTTCTCATTCGAGGACGATATGATTATTGCTACATTTACTATTCAATTGCTAGATGGAGTTAGTTGGAGACATGTTCCTTCAACTCCTTATTCAGTTCAGTTAGAGGCTTTCAGAATAGATGTCAGATTAGATATCCAGATCTCATTATTTTCAGTTTTATGACTTATTTTGGTATTGTTATACCTTTTTTAGATATTTTGTTATCAGACATTTATTCAGTTCGAACCTTATGGCCTTTCATGTTCATGTTTCTGCATTTTATGATATATTATACAGTATACAGGTACAAATATCAGTCATGGGTTAGCTTGTGGTCCTTCGGGGTAATGAACACCATGTAGCATTCCAGTTCAGAAAATTGGGGTGTTACACCACTGGACCATATTCTCCTATTAACCAAAATTTCATTTTTAGCCAACATAATCCCACTAGTCACCATTTAACAAAAGACCACTAATCATCATGAGTACATTTATTCAAATCTCAACTAACATCTCTTATTAATTAGCATCATTAATCCACAAATCCTCATTAAATAAGTAATCAACATCATAACTTAGTCATCAATATCAACTAATCATCACCATCGCTAAACCCATGATCTCTAACCCCTATAATGAAATAATTATCTATATTAATAGGCATCAATGCAACTAGTCCTCTTTATCCCTAAGGTTCACAAAACCACTAGTCACTATAAACCACTAAGTAATATCCACTACTAAGCATCTTTCACCCTTAAATCAGCAACTATACCACTTTATACCTCAAATCATCAAAAGACTATAACTGACACCTCTAATAACTATATCATAGCCAACTACACAAGAACATACAAAAATATACAATTGCCATATATAGGGCTTGCTTGATTCAACTGGTAGGTGCACACATAGGCACATCAATAATCATATCCTCCGGCCTTATCGGACATCATTATGTCATCATCGTATCCTCCGGACTCAAACCGAATATCAATATCATAATCACATCCTCCGAACTCAAATCAGGTATCAATATTATAATCATATCCCCTGAACTCAAATCGGGTATTAATATCATAATCATATCCTTCGAACTCGAACTGGGTATCAATATCATAATTATATCCTTCAGACTTAAATTAGATATTAATATCATAATCCTATATTCCAGACTCAAACCGGATATATCATAATCACAATATTCTCCAGCCTTATCGAGCATCAATATATGATCATAATATGATTCGGCCACACTGGATATCATCATCATATCCTCCGGCCTTATCGGGTATCTCATATTATCATAATATCCTCCGGCCTTGCCAGTCATCATTATCACATTAATATATCAATAATAAAGAACAAGCCCTACAAGGGCTAAAGTAAATGACAATCCCCATGAGGGCTAAAGTAAAGTACAATCCCCATGAGGGCTAAAGTAAATGACGAGCCCTACAAACGCTAAAGTAAAAGAGAAGTAAGGAGAAACATATCTTTATATCTCACCGTTCGTCATCGAGGATAATTTATTTATCATTATATGAATATATATATAGCATGAATATTACAAAGCATTAACAGTTTCAATATGGTTAGTAGCATAGTTTCTCATGTGGTCAATAAATATACCTTTTAGAATCCTTAGTATCATGACTCATAATATTAGCAACAATAAGGTTTTCTAGCATAGTCACTAGTTTGGTTACTAGACAAAAGCATCACATGAGTCCAAACATAATCTATGGAGCATCATTACATTTAGTCAATAACCATGCCTTCCAACACTATTAACATCATCATGTCCAATATTGACAATAAGGAAGATTTTCTAATATGATTTATTAGCGTAATTATTAAACATGATCATAACTTGGGCAATAGTATAGTTAACAACCCAAACACTAGCCTAAATAATGATTAAATCATGAGCATACTCAAGGATTCATCACTACAAGTTCATAATCTAGTCGTTTAATCCATGGGCATAACCACAAACAATATCATAAACAATGGTCCTTTAGTAGCATATTCATTGGCCAAATATTGGCCTAAAGATAATTCATCATTAGTATGGGCAATGGCTAAACCATGACACAATTTATAGCTTACTCAAAGTGTGGTCAATAACATCATAATGTCTTAGGACATATAATAGACAAGGGCTTATATAATAGCACGTTAGTTAGCCCATATAATAGATAATCACAATAACATATTATTTTCAATTAATCATTTTTAACTAATAATTAGCCTATCAAATTAGTCCACAGTAGATCATAAGAAAATCGTGTTTATTCTACTTTAATATTAATGCACAGAATAGCTAATGTTATTGCAGGCAACAATATGAGGAAGGAATATTATATAATAGAATATATTACTAAACTTAACATTCTGTAGTGAGTGCAAAATGATTGGCTAATCATTATGCCATGACTGACCTTTAATTCAAGCCTAATGCAAAGGCATCAAAAAGTTAATAATTTCAAATGGTCTTTGCCACCCTCACACATCACAGCTTTTACCCATCAAATATCCATAAATTGATTATATAACTCCAAGTGCAAAAAAAAAATCCTGAAGTAAATATTACAAACTAACACTTAGATATACAACAAGCCACCATAAGCCCTAATGTAGATGTTCTCACTCAAGCACTTTCACTAAGTCCAATGGAACCAAGGCAACCTTCCCTAGTATAAGCAACATAGGAAAATTTACTTTAAGTATGAGCAACTAGAGCATTATATCTAAGGTTGAGTATTCTAAGGCATTCTCATGCTAAACTTGAGTAATGAAGTCTATTCCACCTAATATAATGGGAAACAAGTCAAGCTTTCCAACTTCTAAAATTTACATATCTTAACTGGTCCAACTAACCTAAGTCTTGCATTTCATCAAGCCAACCCTTAAAACCCATCCTAATCTAACAAGATATCACAGTTATATCAAAGCATAGCTCAATCTAACTAGTAAGCCTAGTCTACTTCAAATCCGAAGAATGCTCAACAATCCGCTCAATCTTCGATTTTCCTTCCGAGAAACTTCTTCAAGGAGCTAAGTTATAAAAATACATTCTACACATCATTATGAGAATATCGATACCCATAATGCACCATTGTGCTTTGGGTCCAAAAACGACACCAAAACTCCAAGTGGATCCCACATACGGAAAACACATTTTCAAGATCAATCCAATATTTAACTACCATTTGAGAATCATAACCCTCAAGAATTAGGTGCAAATCAAGCATATTTGGGCTAAAATCAAGCTCTCAAGCAATTTGGGGATTTCGACAAATAATTAAGAAATTAAAGCTTGAAAATGAAGGATTCATGCCTTAAATCCGTTGTTAATCACAAATATATATGTTAGTCAAGCTTCTAACTCACCCCCAAGAATTAATTTGAAGTTAATCTATCATTTTAGGTCTTCAAGGGATCAAAGGGGAGTGAAAATAGCCAATTTCGCAATCAATGTGGCTATTTATAGTACCTTGGTCGCGATTAAATGGGGACCATGAGGTCAAATTTTTTTTTGACCTCCAAGACTCATTCAGACTTCATTTTTCGCAAACGAACTATGTAACCCCACTTAATTTGATATTTCGGATGCATTGGTGAAGTCATATTTTCCATCCAAGTCCGTTTATATCAATTGTGGCCCCACACCCATGTCTATCGATTTTCTCACTTTCCGCTCAATTGGTCGAAATGAACTCTGGTGTCTTGGTACCCGAATCAAGGGTCTTCCTAGCCTAAAACTAGTATTATGGAGTTGTTGGCATAGTCAAATATTGCATTTGAGGTTGTTTAACTAAAGTTTTCGCGCAACGGTCATTTGAAACCAATAAAGACTTCTAAACAGGGAATTGGTCCTAAAATCAAATGAAAAATTCGATAACTAAACTATCAGTTTCAACAAGTCATAATGACTTGGGGCAGCTATAAAAAAGCTCTAATGATAAAAATAAGTGGGCAGTGCAGAAAATGACTTGAAGAGTCATTACTGCCACATCTTTTATGGTTTATTGATTTTAGAGCTCACCACTACTATCTCCATTTATCTTTGGTTGTGTTGTTACCCCAGAGACATTGTTGTCAATTTTTTATATTTATGCTCTTAGAATAGAGTGCTATCCTTGTTGTACGTCTATTTAGAAGAAAGCACTAATCATTAGGTTTTCTTTAATTTCTTGAATATGTGTGAAAGCTAGTTGTTGCTAATGACCGTAAAGAGAGATGGTTCTATTTAAGTAGGTTTATTGATCTTTCAGGAATAGATTTAGCTTCCTACATAGTTGGTACGGATGTACCGATCATTTCCTTTTGGAAAGAAACATATGGTGAGTTTCAAGCAATAAAATGAACTAATCTATGATTGAAACTCATGCCTTTATATTGAAAATATATTGTGTATATGTTGCAAGCCTTAACAAAAGAAAAGAACATCTAAACAGAGAAAGGTCTTAAATACAAATATGGCATTCTGATGTAGCTCAAATAGAAATCCAATAACTACCAGGCAACGAAGAACCACTATTCACTATGCAATTTTATACTACCTTGCCATATTTGCTTCGCTCTTTAAAGCCAAAGCTCTCTGCAATATTCTGATGAGACAAAACATTTTGCCATCTTCTGTTTGTTTGGATAGGAAGGTTTTATTTCTAAAAAATATTTTTTATACCAAAACAACAAAAATTTTAATCATTTCTTGCAGGTTGCGTGACCATCAACAACATAAAAGTTTCTTGGTAATTAGTGATTTTTAAGTCGCCTGAAGATCAGAGACTTTAAAGTTGGCTAGAGACTAGCAACTTTCTATATAATTCTGTCAAAGTCCTGACAGGGTCATAAAAAAAGAGAAATTTGTTTGACTGCGCATGTTTTGTCTGATTTGATTTCTCTGAAAAAGTAATGTCTCCTTTGATATTTGGCTAAAAGATGACTGTTCAGGCTCCAGACTCATTATTTTAATATCTGTTGTCTTATATACTTGTCAATTGTTGATTCTTCATATATAATACTTTATAGATTTTTATTTTTGATTTTACAGATGCGGATCATGGAATGACGAAAAATATGCATGCAAGATCATATATCACTGATGTTTTGTTCTCTAGGTATAAGGTCTTTAGTTGTAAGTGATGGTGTAGGATTTAAGTATTTCAATTTTTGACGATACTATTTTGATTATGTATGTTGTTCAAGCTACTAACATACCTACTTCGATTTCTCTAATGTATATTTTACTTGAATTAAAGAACTAAGGTGAGAAAATGAAGTTTAATATTTGACACTTTCTTGAAAAATCGTTGAAAGAAAGTTGGTCTTTCGTTCGTATCAATTAATGAAGTGAATCTATTGCTATTTTAATTTTAAAGCTATAATTTATTGATTGTTCTTCTAGAGATGGTTTGTAAATTGTGATCTCAATAGAGATATGCTATGTTCAGACATCAGGATGCAAATTGGATACGTTATAAAGTATTTTTTGTTGTATTATTAGTCCACGTTAAGATGGACATATCTGATCTCTTTCATGGTTTAGGCACTAGTTTTGTGTCATTTCAATAAATGATTATCCATTGTTGTCTGTCACTGACCAAACTGCGTATGAGTCTTCATACAATTCAACTCTATACAGTAATTTTATACATTACTAACTATACTCTATGATACATAAATTGAACAATAGAAGTAGATTGAGCAGGGAAATTTTTGTTTAATATGGTAAGAAATTAAGAATGATTATATCGATCCACAAAATATTTAAAAAGTTTGAGAAAATTCAGCAAAAATTGAGGTTGAAAAATTTGACTTTTATTAATTTGATTTGATTTATAAATTTAAAAATTCAACATAAATGATTTGATTTGGTATTTAGAAAATCCAAACCAACTCGATCATGTACACCCCTAATTGAAACCTCTAAGAAACGTTCAAATCCAAACAGATTTTATAAGAACAAGTAAGAAAACCTTTTAGAACATTTTCATACTAAGTCAAAAGTTAAAAATCCTACTCAAGTGCACACCTAACTAGAGACGTATCAAACATCTACTACCCTGTTCAAACATTCAAGCAAACATCTAATGAAAGAGCAGATTATATTCATAAACATTATCAAATTGTGTACAACATCACATTATATACTCCCTTCGTCCCATTTTATGTGTCGCTATTTCTTTTTTTGATCCATCCCAAAAAGAATATCATTTTTTTCTTATTTGGCAACCATTTAATGACGTCATCCCTATTTTATCCTTATTGAGTCTCATTTAATAAGAAAAAAACAACTAAAAATAGACATTAAAGTGACTTTAAGAGGGGCAATTTTGTAAATTTTGTAAAGTCATCATTTATTTCTTAAAGTCCGTATCTTATCAAATGACAACACATAAAATAAGACGAAAGAAGTAACAAATTTTGGATTTGAGCCCTATCTAACCCCTTTCATTTCCTTTTTCGTTTTGTACTTTTTTATTTCTTAAGTAATTTTGATGATCATAGTATATATGTGTGTGTGTTTGTGGCTATGTCTGTGTGTGTTGGTTGTGTGAGAGAGAGACGTGTTCTAAATAGAGTGTTCATGCGTTAACTTGCAACTACTGTCTATAATCTCAAACAAGACTTTCAAGAATTTCAGCAGTTGGAGGAAGATGTCATTACCACTTCAAGTGATTCATCAAGTAACACGTGATGTTCAAGAATTTTATAATTTGTTCACACGCTTTCTTAGAAGAAATTTTCGACAGATAGATTTTTACACATTTATTTTATTTTATTTTATAAAGTGATTTACTATGATGTATTATTTACAGGGTGAAAAAATGCTGTTTAGTTATATAAAACATATCTCTTTGGACTTTCCCAAGAAGGGAAATTTTTTTTTTAACACATTAAATAATGCATTACAATTCAATGCCTCAAAAGCGCAACAATTGTTTGTTCCTCATGTATGTGGAGGAGGTTGACAAACAAAAATTCATCCAACAAGTCCCTTAGAGGGAAGCTTATAATCATAACTGTTTCTATAACTAGTATACCCATACATGAATTAGGAATGGTTGTTATTACTATGATTGGAATAGTCGTATTAGTTGAGAAATTTTTATCATCATGATTACATTTTTATTGATTGGTTCATTGAAACGGAATTGAGCTTTTTTAGGATTATGGGCATTGCGTATCTTAAATTGAAAAAGAAATCATATCAGAATTAGACATTATTATTGAAGGCAATGAAGAAAGGGGAGTGAAGGCGACAAAGAAGTGGGAGTGAACGGGGTGGTATGCCATCTATGCAATTAGGGGAAGGTGGAGTGAGTCAACGATTCATGATTCAAGGCAAAATGGAGTAAGTTTAAATTTTATTTTAATATATTACTAATGACAAAATTGTTCTTATGCTGTTCTTTTTTAATTATTTAGGGTATTGGAGTAACCAATTGTTCTTATCTTGTTTGGTAACAAGATGCTAGCTATTTATTTTCAATATATTAATTTAGCTGTTGCTGTAAAAATTTATTGATTAATATAAAATTTAAATTGTTTAATTTAAAGTTTTAAAATATTTCGTATAAAAATTAGATAGTTTTTCATTCTTTTTTGTTTTAAAAAATATAAATTTTGTACATATTTTATAATATTCAATATTAGTTTAAGTGAATTTTGAATCATAAAGTTTAATATTAAAATTTTTTTTTGAACGTCAAAATTTTGAAACCTAAATAAAACATTTTACTAATCTTACCCTTGAGCCATCCCTACTCTCTTGATCAACGGCTGACACAGAGAATAGAAAAATCAAGAGAGTAGAGAAAGGGGCATGTCCCAAAATCGAGACTGTAATGGTACATGTCACACCCAGGGAAACTTTTGTTTAATATGGTAAGACATTAAGAATGATTATATCGGCCCACAAGGAATTCAAAAAATCTGAGAAACTCGAGAAAAGCTGAAAATTTGAGGTTGAAAACCCAAACATAAATGGTTTAGTTTGATATTTAAAAAATTCGAATCAATTTTCGATCATGTAGACCCTACTTTGTACTATCGAAGAAATTTTTCAGTTATGACTATCGTCACAAGGTTCACGTTGAAAACTCTTCTGTTACAAGATAATAAATTTTAGGCACGGATAGATTTATCTAGGGTATTTTTTTATTTTTCTATTAGAATTTATCTATAAATTATTAAATTAATTATGCGAAGACCATTTAAAAATAGAGAAACTTTTAGAAAAATTAAAAAATCTTTAATTAGTAATTATTTAGAATATATAAGTTTAAATAAAACAAAAGAAAATCATACAAAGAGGACATGTTGCTTCAATTGTTGACTATTACATAAAAATAATATGGAGTTTCAAAGAAGGATTCATACGTTGAGATCTGGAATAAAATCATGAATGCATGCAAAGACATAAACAACAAATTTCTTTTTCTTTGAGAAAGTACTATTTTTTGTCCTTTAACTAACTCTAAATTTTGCGCGATTGGTAGATATAGCTTTAGAGGGTGGTCATGACGAATATGCACATCCCAAATCCAAAACTAAGAACTTAATCACTTTGTTGTTTGTTGAATCCGTCAATATATGAGAGTCCGAAATTCAAATATGTACTCAATTTTAAAAAATATCAATCTATATCTTGAAATTGGATTGTAATCAAAATATGTTTTGTGCACAAAATAAGTGTACTATATTGTTTTTTTTTTAATGGAGTGGTGTAGAGGATAGTACACTTTTTTTATGCATTATCCATTTTTTAACATAGTGTACAAAAATAGTGTACTATTAATTATTTTTCGTATAATGCGCTATTTTTGTGTACTATTCATTTAGTTTTATTCCTTTTTAAAAAAAATACATAAAGTAGCATACTTAAGTATTATATTATAAAAAATAACAATACTTTTATCAAATTATATTTTGTAGCATATATATTTGTATATATTTGTATTATTATAGTAACAGTTTACAAAAATATAAAATATATCGATCATAAGGGCAGTAAAAATCATATGTATTTGTATTTTTGTAGCAACAGTTTGCAAAAATGCAAAATACAACTTGTTATATTATGTAATTATAAAACACTTGCTATGAAACTCATAATTAAGGGAATAAGTATGCTATTTCTGAATTTTACCCTTCTTTTTTTGCAGGGTGGTGGAAAGTGCATTTTTTTGTGCACTATTTTTTTTTTCCACATAGTGCATAAAAAAGTGCACTATTAATTATTTTTTTGTATAGTGCACTATTTTTGTGCACTATCTATTTAATTTTATACATAGTGCACTATTTTTTATGTGCTATTCTTTTTTTTTTTTTCTCACATAGTCCACTATTTTTATGCATTATTCATTTCATTTTTTAATTTTTATTTTTTGCAGATTATCATATAGTGCACAATTTTAGTGTACGTTTCCTTTCTCCCATGTAGTGTACTATTTCAGTGCATTTTTTTTTACTTTCATGTAGTGCATTAATTATGTGCATAATTCATTTTTTCCTAATTTTTTTAACTTTCATATAGTGCAGCACTAATTTTGTCATGTGAGATTTATCGTATGGTGCACTATTTTAGTGCACTTTCCCTTATTTCAGAGCTTTTAGTGTACTTTTATTTTTCACTTCTGATTTTTTTTTTTTTAAATTAGTGCACCATTTTTTCTTCATTTAGTACATTGATTTATTTCATATAGTGCACTATTTGAGTGCTTCATATAGTGCACTACTTTAGTGCACTTTCATTTATTTCATTTAGTACCAAATTATTTAATTTATTTCATATAGTGTATTATTTTATTTCATTTGTATATGTTAAATTGACACTTTTTTTATTCTCTAACTAAATTTGCAAAAATAAATAAATTATATAGTGCACTAAATTTATGCACTAAATAGTGCATTTGTATTGCATTTTTTCTATAATTATTTTGTAAAATTTCTATTCTATAATTAATTTTTTACATTTTTACTCTATTATTTTGTTGCTCATATTTTCTATAATTATTTTGTAAAATTTATATTATATAATTATTTTTTTGCACTATATGAAATAAATAAATGTACTAAATGAAAAAAAAGAAGAAGAGGAAATGCAACAAAATAATTATAGAACAGGAATGCAACAAAATAATTATAGAAAAAATGCAATAAAAATGCATTAAATAGTGCTCAAATTTAGTGTACTATATAAATTTTTTAAACAAAGTGCAAATGTAGGTATAGAATAGAAGAAAGTGCCAATTTAACATATATAAATGCAATAAAATAATGTACAATATGAAATAAATTAAATAATTTGGTATTAAATGAAAAAAATAAAAATCCACTAAAATAGTGCACTATATGAAACAAACAAATAATGATTTATATAAAATAAATTAATGTACTAAATTAAAAAAATACAAAAAATAATGCGCTAATTTTTTTTTTTTAAAAACAAAAGTGAAAAAGAAAAGTGCACTAAAAGCTATGAAATAAAGAAAGTGCACTAAAATACTGCACCATATGATAAATCTCACATGACAAAATTAGTACACTATATGAAAGTTAAAAAAAAAAAAATAGTGCACTACATAAAGAAAAAAAATGTATTGAAATAGTGCACTATATGAAAGAAAGAGAACGTACACTCAAATAGTGCACCATTTGATAATCTGTAAAAAAATAAAAAAAAAAATAAATAGTGCATAAAAATAGTGTATTATGTGAAAAAAAAGGATAGTGCATAAAGAAATAATGTAATGTGTATAAAATTAAATGAATTGTGCACAAAAATAGTACATTATATAAAAAATAATTAATAGTGCACTATTTTTGTGCATTATGTGAAAAAATAATAGTGCACAAAAAAGATGCACTTTCCACCAATCTTCAAAAAAGAAATAAAATTAAATGGATAGTACAAAAAATAGTGCACCATACAAAAAATAATTAATAGTGCAGTATTTCTGAGCATTGTGTTAAAAAAATGGATAGTGCATGAAAAAATGCACTATCCACTTACTCCGTTAAAGAAAAAAGAATCATAGTGCACTTATTTTCTGCACAAAACCTTTTTTGGTTACAATTCAATTTCAAGACATAAATTGGTTATCTTTTAAAATTGAGGGCATATTTTGATTTCGGACTCAACATATGACGACTATGCAGATGCACCTTAGGCCAAGTATGTAGAGAAAATATGGAAGGTTCACCATGTTAGACAACTAAAGGTAAATTTTTTTAATAAACAATTTATGTTTATTGTTGGTTGATACTTTTTGTTGTCAGTTATATTTGAGAAGGGAGACAAAGTATATAATCCATCCATTTATTAATTCAACTTATTTTGATCCGTCTAAATTTAATCCATAGCTCGTCCATTTGACATCTCTAGTCTTTTTTCTTCACAGATTTCTTCAAGAGTTTAACAGTTTAAGCCATTGTGACAAGTTGTCATCAGTATTGGTTGTGTAATACTTGCAAATTTGATAAATAAATCGATCTTGAGCGAAGCCTAACCTCAAAAGCTATCTCATGGGGTGAGAATTGCATAATACCATAAAAGGAGTCTAAGTTCCTATCTCACCACATAATCATATCATCACCTGGTATTGATAAACAAGTTCTAAGAACCAAAATAAAGGCATTACATTTTTAGCCCATACGGTGACTACTAGCGGGAAATGCCTAATTTGTCTGGTAGAATTTCTTCCTGCTAAATATGATTAAGTCATTTAGGGCATGTTTGAAAAGTCACTTGATAATTGAGTTTGGTGTAGTTGGGTTTAATTATAATGTCTGATATGTCTGGTTGGTCAGGTAATTACTTAATCAACAGATAATTGGTATAATTGACAGAAGGTAATTATACTCTCTAATAATTCACAGAAAAAGCTGTGAATTCCTGGTAATTACAGTGTATAATTACAAGCTGGGTGTAATTGACAGAGGGTAATTACACTCTTCAATTCACATGGAGAGTTGTGAATTGATGGTAATTACATGGTGTAATTACAAGCAGATTACTTTTTTAATTTCTTCCTTTTATTTTTATTTTTTTAATTTAGTGTTAGTTTCTATTGTTTTAAATTTCTGTTAGTCTAATATTTTTTAAAAATATTTTTTTATTTTATATTTCATTTCCTTCTCATTTCTCAACCTTTACTTCTAGTGATTTTATGCAATTTTTTGTATTATTTAGTCTTTATTTATTTTATGCTAATTTTTTTTCATTTAGCATAATTTAGTTCATCTTCTAATTTTTAAATTAAGTAGAATCATTGTTGAATGAGATTATAACTTAGGTTTTTCTTTTATTTTGAATCATATTTAAGCAGGTTATGTTGAAATTTGACATAGGAGAATTATTTATTTTTTTAAAATTTTGAACTTATGTAATATTTTCAGTTTCAATTTAATTTTTTTACTAGTATTGACTTGACATTTCACATTGCAAGCCGTATTGACTTGACATTTCACATTGCAAGCCATGCATTTTTTTAGTTGGAATTGATAGACAGTCTTCTTGTCAAATATCTTAATAATTTTAAGACATTATATTTATAATATTAATCTTTTTTGTCAAACATGCATTTCATGATGTTCTTCAAAGTACTTTAATTTTTTATGATTAATTTAATTAAAATATACTAGTAAAAAATATAAATTAATTATTTTTTATAAGAACATATGTTTATTAATTAATAATTTCGAAAGATATTAACTAATATAATTCGAAAGACTATGACTCTCTCTCTCTCTCTCTATCTATCTATATATGTTCTTGTTTGTCTAATATAAAATTTTAGTCTTTGATAATTAATTTTTATTTTATAAATTTAATATAACTATCTAATTCCACTTGTGCAACCAAACAATACACTTCCAATTATGCTGTAATTATGTCGTGGCAAACAAATAGGCCATCATAATTACTTGGTTGTATGATTAGTAGACTGATAATTAATACCTTAGTAATCACCCGAATTTCAATTACAAGTGGCTTTCCAAATATACCCTAGTGCAATCCAAGGAGATGAGCTTTCAACTCTTTGAACAATTCGTAATTCTGTGTCCATTATCGATAGTTCTACTACTTCTACAGTAATAAAATTAACAAAAAAAGTTCATTTGATGTGTGAACTCTGTCATAAGTAGAGCAACCTCTGATAAAATATGCAAACATATAGACAAATTTATTTTATACATCTTTACGAAAAAATAAGGCCTCAAGACACTGCTTTAGTTGCTTTATAGTTAAGTCAGCCTACATTGAACCTTCACTTAGTAAAACAATAACTTTTACTCCAGAGTCAGCAGTGGTCTCAGACTTGAACTATGACTGCTTAAGAAAAATAAAGTATCACTGTTTATACACAATAATCAAGGAGTTGGTACAAGCTTTAATAGCCAGCACATTACAGCCTGGTGCTATCCCGATTTTCATGAGAATTTTTTAGAATAAGAAGCTTTAATAGCCAACACATTACGGCCTAGTGCTATCCTAACTATTATGAACATTTTTGAGAATAAGCTCAATTTTCATAGGAAGTAGCCTACTTCCACACTAACATAGGAAAAATTTGTCAAGGATGGTCTATAACTTTGATACCTCACTCATATGAGATACAAAATTTTATTAGGATTTCTTAGACTCAACATCCACAAATCATTATAAAAAATGCACTCACATCATAGGAAGAGATAAAATGATAGTGCATTACACAACAAGTCATCATATGATTCATTTTTTTCATTAAACCTGATTATAGGATCTTCAGTCTCCAGGTTGGATTTCCTCATATATGACTCAGATTTTTGAGCTTTAATTCCTTCCCCAATTAATGTATTTCGGATCTTTTATCTTGCTAAGACCTTGTTTAGTTCATTTGCAAGACTATTTCAAAATGTGACATAATCCATATTTTGCTACCATTTGTCAAATATATTTTTTTGGTAAATAAACATTGAATTTATAAATCAAGTAACATTTTCGGTACAAGAATGGAATAGAACACTTCACTCGACAAAGTTTTTGTGGTTCTTATGTGAGCCATCAAAATCAAACAAAATTACTTATTTGTATACTCATGCTCCAATGCTAATCTCCCCAGCTATAGATAATAGTTCAAGCTCAACATCTGCCCTACTAGTTTAGGGAATAGCCTAGCCCTCACGTGAGTTTCTTGGATGTTCTAACAAGTAGTCTGACAGCGTCCAAGCACACACACAAGTGTACGTGGTCTACCAAGTAGTAAAATAGCCTTCAAGAAAGCTGAATATTGATCCCACAGGGACAGATGTTAAACAACTATCCACTTCTAGTGTAATGATTGAGAAAAAAGTAAACAAGAAGATTTTAGAATTGTAAACTAAAAAGAAACTAAACTAATGCGAAAAAGTAATGACTTAGGACAATCAATGGATTGAAGCACAGGGTTAAGGCTTACGAATAATCATACTACGTCATTGAACTTCATTCGTTAAATCGCTTATCTTGGTTGTTGATTCGTAGGGTTAATCATATGATCATGGTCTCCCGATCTCTAACCATTTACCTAACTTAGACACTACATGTAAGACCCTGCAAAAAAAAAAAGCCCTAAGCTTAACTCAGTCTTTTAAAGCTTGTTAAGGGGTTCCAGACTTAGAAAATTTTAGCTAAGTATTCAGACTTAGTATTATTTTATCCTTCATAGGTTGGCGACTCTATTTCACAATCCTCATGACCTTAAAGTAATGATTTTTAGGTTGAATCATGATTAGGAATGTCAGTGGGTGTTCCTGGAAGAGTTTTGGATTTTTTGGACTTCGTTTGGATATTTGACAGCTCAAATCAGTGGATGGACGTGATCTCGATGTGCCGCATCAATGAAATATTTTTCTCCAGCTTCCAGTACAAATTCTAGCGAATCGACACGGTGTGTTGGCCATCGTGTCGATGCTAATGAAATGGTGCATCGGTCTACGCGTCGCTAAGTTAATTTTTCATTCATTAAAAACAACATACAGAGGGGTAAATGGGACATTTTCCTCACTTCGACCCAACCCCTAAAACACGAAATTCAGCCCCCATAAAGCAAATTACACCCTTTTCTATCAAATTTCTCTCAATAGCAAAACCTTAGAACATCAATTTCAAGATCAATTCTCAAGAACACTCCATCAATCTTTAAGAATTTTTATTAGTAAGGTATGTCAAGTGTTCATCCAAGGGTCCCTTCCACCCTGGATTCAAGAATCTATTTTTAAAACTTCAAGTGTATTGATTTCATGAATTTCATGTTGGGTTTGATTATATTCATGATTATAATAATTAATTGGGTTTCTAATCCATGTTTTGTTACAAGTTTCACGTGGAGTTATTTAATATATGTCTAGAATCATATGAATCCATGCTAAACCCTTGAAATTGTAAATGAGGATTTGAATTATGATGCCTATATGTGGTTAGTGCCATGTGCATGGATTATGTGCTCCAAGTGTTTGTAAATATGCTAATATGACTTGAATAGTATAAGAATTTCATGCTATTATGTGATCTCACTCATGTACAGGCTCATGTATATCAAGTGTTTGGTAAAATGTCTAGATAAATGCATCGTTAGTGATAAAGTATTGTATGCTATTAGATTCACGCAGTGTTTTACTTTTCATGCTATCGAGTCCTGGGGGTATTTAATACCCAAAAAACATAGTTGTTTACTAGAGATATAGTTGTTATAGAATAGTTTCAGTAGTTCTTAATAATCAGTCTCAGTTTACTATTCAGTTTAAAACTCAGTAGTATTCAGTTTAGAACTCAGTAGAACTCCGTTAGTTACTGAACTGTCAGTTACAGAACTCAGGAAAACTCAGTAATATCAAGTATAAGTTCAGTCCTATCTAGTATACTCAGTTCAGTGTCTTTTAGTTGGGAGTAGGATTCAACACCGAGTGAGCCTAGGTATGGGGTCTCACCCTTTAGCTAGGACTGGGTCCCTAGAAGCAATCCCTAAGTTTCAGAACTTTGTAGCCAGCGTAGGTTATGAGATGTCATCCATTAGATAGGACTGACATACTCAAGAATCACCTGTTAGTTTAGGACTGATCTCAGGGGTCACCCGTTAGATAGGACTAACTCCACAACAGATGTTAGTACTTGTGGCATGGTACTAACGCCCTTCCAGCTGGGGTTATAGGTTGGACCCCAATCAGATCAGAGAGGGGCAAGTCAGTTAAATGATTACCTCCCACAGTCTCAGTTTCATATTCAGTCTCAATATAGAACTTAGTTCAGTTCTATAGATTCAAAACTTTCATATACAGTCACTCAGCTCAGTATAAAACTCAGACCAGTTCTTCAAAATTAGGACTGTCAAATACAGTTACTCAGTTATCAGATACACAGTATTAATAAACTAAGATATCAGTAAATCAGTTATTCAGAACTCAGTATCCAGTGTTATCATGATCTCAGTTACAGTTTACGTATTCATGCATGTACTCTCATTCAGTTATACTCATGTTATTCAGTTAGTATTGTTCATGCATATGAACCCATGCATCTCAGCCTACCTAATTTAGCATACCAGTATATTGAAATTACTGACACATACCTTTCTTTTGCGCTATGATGTCTTATATCATAGGTTCAGAAGCATGGGCTCCCGATCATACTTAGTAGCCTGATCTATCAGCAACAGACTTAGTGGTGAGTCTTCATAGTTTGAGGACAGACTTATTATTTTAGTATTTTAGTGCTCAGTTCATTTCAGTAGTCGGAGTTAGTTGAGGACTTATCCCATCAACTCCTTGTTCAGACAGTAGAGGCTTTTTAGACTAGAGTATTTTAGACAGATGTATCAGTATTCAGTATTTACTTTTAGTTTGAACCTTATGTAAAGTTTCCGCCTAACTTTCGCATAACTACAAAATTACTATTCAGTTATTGCAGCAGGTTCCAGTCATGGGTTAACATGTGATCCCTCGAGATTATGAACACCGTGTAGCATCCGAGGTATAGACTCGGGGTGTTACAAACTTGGTATCAGAGCTTAAGGTTCAACAGAGTCTTAGGAAGTCTGAAAGCCACATCAAGTAAAGTCTTGTGCATGGGTATATAGCATGCCACACTTATAGACAGGAGACTATGAGATGTTTTAGGAAAAGTTTCCCTTATGTAATGCCCTAAAATCTAATTTTTGGGATGCCATACGGTGCTCCAAACTACAAGTAGTCTTGAGCTAACCCTGGCTGCCTTTTCTAAATTTGAATCTTAAAATAGGGGAAAATATTAATGAAAAATTATAATATATACGGAAAACTATCTGAATCATCTGGGTATATCATACAAATCTCGAAAGTCTGATAAAGTAGATACTTAAAATCTGAGTACTAATATAAAATCTATATACTAAATCTGATAGTCTGACAGGCCTTTACTATCTGAATCTAGGGAGTCATTAGGACAGACCCCAGCTGACCCAAACTGTCTAAAGTAAAATGAGAAATATCTACTAATAAACTAAATGTGTGAATAACTAAGTCCCCAAACTAGGAGGACTCACCAACTACGGGAATATAGATGCGATGCTCGAAAATCAGTCACGCTGCTGAGATTGAGCACCTGAACCTACATTATGAGACAATGTAGCACATGGACGTATATATGGATCAGTACTTTGAGGATGTACTGAGTATATGAGTGTGTATGCAATAAGTAAGAAAAATCATCACAGTTTATGAAATCATGCATGCTAAATGTAAATGACTCACACAGGCTTGAGTAAATCTAAAAACTGAAGATCATAAATAAGAATAGTAAAAAATATAGTATAAATCTTGTGAGCCATAACACTTAGTTCTAAAATTTGTATTCTGTTCTTATTCTTAAATCATATCTGAAAACTTATTCTGCAAGGGAATTCTTTCAAAGCTTTAGGGAATATATTCTTAATTATTAGTCTGTAAGGAGAATACCTTTAAAACTGTTAGGAAAAATACTTTATCTAAAGAGAGGTTCTCTTAGCCAACATAAACCATGTGAGCTACATGTATTCCAACATCTTGACCTCCTAAGAAGGAAACCTCAAGTTGGGGAGAGGTGTCATACTCTTGCCAGGGAGTATAACCTAATCTATGTGATCGATCACAAGCTAAATCTGTCATCCATATAAATGGAAATAATTTGAGTTTGTACCTACATTGGCTACTTAGTTCTATAGAAGATAGGGCACGGTAATCCCACACTTCCTGCTCGGTGCTAAATACTACTCCCTCTTAAATCTGTATGCTCAAACCATTGAAAATTCACTTTTAAAACTAGCATAAGGATTTATATGAAAACTAGTTATGCATTTATCTGAGTAAATCTATAAATAAAGTAAATCTGAGTTCTGTAAACTATAATAATCTGTAGTGGATTCCAAAGCTAAACCAATGATCAAAAGATCAAAGTTTTTCTGGAAAATTGAAAATAATCTGCTCATAAGATACTTAAAGCACCATCTTTCTTAAAATAATCATATTCAATCGTAGGTTAGTAACCCATGTATCAATCTCATAATAAACCATCATAATAATCATGCTTAATGAGGTAAATATTGATAAAACAATCCAAAATCTGGAAATTTCAGCAATGTGCATGAGAATATAAACATAAGCATGGATTTCAATTTCTTAATCATTGGAAATATCACAAGTTTGTAAATAACAGTAATGGGTATAAACCCTAACTTAAATTTTATGGAAAATCACATAAATTGCAGTAAATTTGTAAGTAAAATAAAGTTTTGGGTACAAGGATGAAAGAATTATCCTTGTTCAAACCCCACATACCTTAATTTGATGATCTAGATGCTAGAACTTGAATCTTGGATCTTTATTGATGTTTTGGAGATGACTTCTTGGAGTTCTTGAATTGTGGATTCTCAATCTTGTATTATTAGAGAATTGATGGAGGAAATTTCGAATTTCTTGGGAAGGAAGTTTGATGAACTAGGGTTTGCTTTGGAAAGAAAATTGATGAAAGAAGCATAAAATGCCTTAGTATATGACTAATGAGGTGTTTTGGACAGATTGGGCCCTGGGAATTTACCAAATGCCCCTATTAAACTATAAATTGGAAATGAAAAACAACCCAAAAATTTCAAATTTTGGACTTGACGCGATGCACCACTATCGCCCAAGCCATTAAAAATTGCCAATTGGGAATATGCATGGTGGCGCAACGCGGTGGTATCACGTTGCCACCTTGGTTGGGACCTGAAACCTTGGCGCAACATGCCATTATCATGTTTGACCTTTGGAAATTGACAAATGGGAAATTGACCCTCTCCGCGATATGCTAATATCGCGGAGGGCCACTGGAATGGGACAGTTGGAAATTTACACTTCTCCGCGATGCGCTAAGGGTCCGAATGACGATGTTTTGCGATAGGAACTTAAAATAACCATAACTTCTTATTCGGTTATTAGCTTTATACGAATCTTATATTGTTGGAAATCTAATTTAATTTCCTACGTAATGGAAAGTCAAAATCTAAGGAATTCCACAACAAATAAATAACATTTGTTTTGGGAAGCTATCCCTTAACTGTAATACCCCGAGAATCCCAACCAATAGTAGAACCATGCTTCAAGCTAATGAGAAATAAATTTTAGTGGTTTGGTAGTTTTATGATCAAGTTTGATGTATATTAAGGCCTCAAATATGTCCTAGCTATTAGACGAATCAAAACATCCCTTACCGATTGAATTCTTGAGAGGGATATTGTCATAGTCAACTTCAAACTATTATATCTCCTATTCTACAAACAATTTTTGAGATCATGACCCATAAACAGGTAGATAATTGAATTATCTTTCTAATAATACCAATTTTATTAAAATCCAATATCGAAGTAAAAGTTATGGCCATTTTACTGAGATCTGTCCGAACTACCCAGGATCGATGGGCAAGCTGATGGACCGTCAAGTTAGTGATGGACCATCACAACTGAGGTAGTAAGGCCATTTTATGGCCCAAAACTAACGGTTGGAGTGATGGTCAGTCACCAAAGTGATGGTACATCACCCAGACCGTCAACTTTGTTCGAAACAGCGCTAAAACGACGTTTTAAAAGGCTTTTTGGGATTTTTTTCCACCCTTTTTAACCCCTAATTACATCAAATCAAAGCACATAACTCCTCATTCATCCATAACATCAAAATTAGGGTTTATTTCAAGATCAAAATCCAATAACAAGATTCAAACCCTTCTTAAAAAAAACTCAAGAATCAAAACGTTACCATTCAAGAACCTTCAAGAAAAGTTAATTTCCTTCAAGATTCAAGCTTTTGAGGTATGTTAGATGTTGATTCTTTGGTCCCTTCCACCCAAGAAGTTCAGGAATCCTTTTTCGAATTCAAAGATTATATAATTATGAGTTTTCATAAGTTATGTGAATTAAAATTCATGTTTATGTTGTTGTCAAAGTTCCAAGCTTTGATTCTAGTGTGAGATGAATTTCGTGATAAAACCTTCAAGTTGCGTGTTGATTGATGTAGTCATGTTAATTTGATGTATTAATTATTGTATAAACAAAGTATGATCCCCATATGTTTGATAAAATGCTTATTGGAGTGAGGTAGTGCTATGATAGCATGAAATCCCCAATTTTATATAAGTTAATGCATGCCAAGTGTTTGTTAAAAGGCCTTAGTGAATGAATTATGATATGTTAGCAGGCGTCCCTATTCACTTACGAGTTAATGCATGTTAAGTATTTGATGAAAGACTTTATTAGATGAATTATGAGACCTTAGTGTGCATTCCGATGCATGTGCAAGTTTATGACTCTCGAGTGCTTGATGAAATGCTTCATTAATTGTATTGTGAGTTGTTGACCATTGTTAAGTATTCAAGAATTATCATGTCTTATTTATTTTATGCTATCGAGTCATGGAGGTATTTAATACCCGACAATTTAGTTGTGTGCCTAGAGCTAGTGTCAGTTATAGTACTCTCAGTCATATCAAGATCAGTAGTATTCTCAGCCAGTTACAAAATTCAGCAGAACTCAGTCAGTTACATGACTTAGATAAAAACAGTAAGCTTAGTATCATTCCAAGTATAGTTCAAGTATTCAGTTCAGACCTCAGTAGTATTCAAGCATTTAGTTCAGAACTCAGAGCATTCAGTCAGTTTAATATTTTGTCAGTCAACGAAACTCAGTAAGCTCAGTTCAATTTAGTTAATTAGTATGAGCAGTAATAGATTTAGTTCAGTCCATTACAGTCTAAGAATCAGTTCAGAGTCTATTCAGTTGGGAGTAGGATTTAACACCGAGTGAGGGAAAGGATGATGGCTTCCCCGCTAGATAGGCAGAGTCATCGGTAGCAGTCCCTGTACTACAGAACTGCATAGCTGGCATAGGATGTGGAGTCACCCATTAGATTAAGGCTTGACTACCTCCTAGGAGTCACCTGTTAGATTAGGTTTGACTTCCTGTTTAGGGTCACCCATTAGACAGGTTTGACCATAAAAGTGTCTTTACTCGTGGCACGGTACTGACACCCTTCTAGATGGGGTTACAGGTTGGACCCCACTATTTCAGATTTGGGGTATGTCAGTTTGATGACTACCTCCCACAGTCTCAGTTTCAGATTCAGTCTCAGTAATAGAACTCAGTTCAGCTATACAGAAATCAGGACTGTCAGATACAATCAATCAGCTCTGTAAAGAACTTAGATAGTTCTAGAGATTCAGATATCACCCGTTAGATAGGCTTGATCTCATATTCAGTCAATCATTATCAGTATCAACAGATTCAAAGATCACCCGTTAGATAGGCTTGATCTCATATTCAGTCAATCATTATCAGTATCAGCAGATCTAGAGATCACCCGCTAGATAGGCTTGATCTTAGATTCAATTAATCAAGTATCAGACATCAGTAAACCTAGTTATCAGTAATCCAACTATTAGAACTCAGTATTTAGTATTATTATGATTTCAGCTATAGTTTATACATTCATGCATGTATTTCTCATTCAGTTTACTCATGTTATTCAGTCAGATATAGTTCATGCATGTGAGCCTTTGCATTTAGCCTTACCTTATCTAGCATACCAGTATATTCTTATGTACTGACACATACTTTTCTATGCTATGGTGTATTATACCATAGGTTCAGAAGCACGAGATCCAGAGCACCCTTTGTAATTCAGATTTAGCCAGCAGTAGTAGACTTAGCAGTGAGTCCTCATTATTTAAGGATGTTCTATTATTTCATTATATTTATAGATTCAATATTTTAGTAGACGGAGTTAGTTGGGGGATTGTCCCATCAACTCCTTATTCAAACAGTTTAGAGGCATTCAGACTAGATGTTTAGACAGTTGCCTTAGTATTTTTAATACTTTATTCACTTGTATTTTAGTTTTGAACCTTATGGAAAGTTTTCGCCAGTTGTTTTCTGCATTTTTACAGTATATTATACCATGCTCAGTTATAGGTACCAAAAAAAGGTTAGCTTGTGGTCCTTCAAGATCATAAGCACCGTGTATCATCCAAGGTTCAGAATCTGGAGCGTTACAAACTTGATATCAGAGCAAGGTTTTCAACAGTATCCTAGAAAGTCTAAAAGTCGCATCTATTAGAGTCTTGTGCATGGGTGTGTTGCATGGCACACTTATGGACATGATACTATGAGATGTTTTAGAAATATTTTCCCTTCTTTCAGTATTCATATTATGTGAGTGAGCATGAGCTCAAGTTAAACTCTCATTCTAATCTATTTCTTCCTTTCACTTACAGAATATGCCTCCTTATAGAGCTAATGCTCATAGGGAGGATAACCAGCCACCTCAGCCCGTAGATCTCTTGAATGAGAATATGTCACATGTAGAGTTTCAGGCAGGTTTTTAGGTGCTAGCCCATGCTGTGATAACTAATGTTTAGGGTAACCATCAAGCTACAGCCCCACCTCAGTAAGATAGGAATTTAGCCATATCCAGAGTCAGAGATTTCATGAGAATGAACCTGCCAGAATTCTTTAGGTCGATAGTAGGTAAGGACCCACAAATTTATCTTGATGAGGTAAAGAAGATCACCCAAGTTATGCATGTGTCAGAAGAGGAGAGTATAGAATTGGCATCCTATAGGTTGAAGAATGTTGCTCATGATTGGGTAGTGATGTGGAAGAAGAGTAGAGGGGAGGATGCAACTCCTATGATTTGGCAGATATTTCAGGATGCGTTCTTAGATAAGTTTTTCCCACTTGAGATAAGGGAAGCTAAGGTAGAAGAGTTCATGAACCTGAGGTAATGCTCTATATGAAGGATTATTGCCTTAAGTTCAATCAGTTGTCTAAGTATGTCCTTGAGCAGATGGCTGACCCTAGGTCAAGCATGAGTAAGTTTGTGACTGGTGTGTCGAGGTTGATGGTTAAAGAGGGTAGGAATGTTATGCTCAATAGGGACATGGATCTTTCTAGGTTGATGATGTACACTCAATATATTAAGGCAGAGAAATCTAAGGAAAGAGAGAGAGAGTGAATAAGAAAGCCAGAATAGGTAGTTTTAGTTTTTCTCAGCCAGGGTCACAGGGTGGTAATCGTTCTTAGCATAGTCAGAAGTTTTTAGTACCAGCTCCATCCTCAGCTAGTGCACCAGTACCAAAGTTCGGGAATGATAGTCATAATGGGGCGCCAGGCTTCAAAACCCGAGGTAGTATGAGAAATAATCATACCTATCTGCTTTGTAGAGAGTGTGGTAAGAATCACCTAGGTGCATGCAGCACAGGTAGTGAGGTATGTTTTAGATATTGTAAGCCAGGCCACAGGTTTTGGGAGTGTAGAGTAATGGCTCAGTGGGGTAGAGATTTGCGTCAGCAGGGCACCACTTCCAGTACCACTAGTGGTCAACGTCAGAATAGATTTTATGCACTCCAGACTTGCCATGATCAGGGAAGTTTCCCTAATATAGATTTGGATACGTTATAAGCCCTTCATTTTCATGATATGCATTATTCGTTCCTTTGCTCCATTTGAGCTTAAGTTTTTAGCATGAGTTAGTTAGTAATGCCAGCAAGTTAGTTTAGCAGTCTGATAGTCAGATTCATATAGTTTGTTTTCTCATGTTTCCATCTAGTCTTGCTATCAGAAATCTCAGAAATGTAACTATTCCAAGATAGAAAGTCCCAGTAGTTGCAAGATTAACTCAGTTCATGAGTCATGCATTAGTTTTAGGTCCCAGGTGTTTTGTGCATCGCCTCTGTTTCCCAGTATCCTTGTAAAGTAAGCATTCTTAGATGGACATAGTGTCCCAAGGGGGAGATACTCTATAATTCGCCAATGCTTTCATGTCCTTAAACACATTTAGTTTCATGCTCAGATTTTAATTACAAACTTCGCATCAGTTAGCATTGCATATTCGGCCATGCATTCAAGAGTCAGTTCAGTCATATATTCATACATTAGATATGCATGTTCAGTAGGAGAAACTCAACATATCAATAATTTCAGTCATGCATTCATGAGAACAACTCATTCAGATATCTATGCATCAGATATGCATGTTCCATATGAAATTTTAGTATATCAGTAGTTCCCGTCATATAGATGTTTTTCAGTCCATAAAAAATCTCAGCTTAGTCAGTCCCATTAGAGGACGAATATTCCCAAAGGGGAGATGTTATAATACCTCGAGAATCCCAACCTATAGTAGAACCATGCTTCAAGCTCACGAGAAATAAATTTTAGTAGTATGGGAGTTTTATGATCAAGTTTGATGTATATTAAGGACTCAAATATGTCCTAGCTATTAGACGAATCAAAACATCCCTTACCGATTGAATTCTTGAGAAGGATATTATCATAGTCAACTTCAAAATATCATATCTCTAGTTATACAAAGAATTTTTAAGCTAATGACCTATCAATAGATAGATAATTGAATTATATTTCTAACAATATGGATTTTGCCAAAATCTGGTATCAGAGTAAAAAGTTATGGTCCTTTTACTGAGAGCTATCCGAATTTCCTAGGAGCAACGGGCAAGCTGATGGACCGTCAAGTCAGCGATGGACCTCAGCGATGGCCATCACAAATGAGGTAGTAAGGCCATTTTATAGCCCAAAACTAATGGTTGGAGTGACGGTCAGTCACTAGAGTGACGGTCCGTCACCCAGACCGTCAACTTTGTTTGAAACAGCGTTGAAATGATGTTTTAAAGGGCTTTTTGGGCCTTTTTTCACCCTTTTTAACCCCTAATTACATCAAACCAAAGCACATAACTCCTCATTCTTTCATAACATCAAAATTAGAGTTTCTCTCAAGATCAAAACCCAAGAACAAGATTCAAACCCTTTTTCAAGAAAACTCAAGAATCAAAACGTCACCATTCAAGAACCTTCAAGAAAAGTTAACCTCCTTCAAGATTCAAGCTTTTGAGGAATGTCAGGTGTTGATTCATGGGTTCCTTCCACTCATGAAGTTCAAGAATCCTTTTTGAATTATAAAGATTGTGTATTTATGATTTCCATGATTATGATTGAATTGAAGCTTATGTGTATGTTATTGTTGGGTTATAATTCATGTTTTAGATTACAAGTTGAAAACTTTGATCTGATTATGTGATGATTTGCAAGATATTCATGATAAACCCTTCAAATTACATGTTGATTGATGTAGCCATATTGTTTAGATGTATTATTTGGTGTATAACCAAAGCATGCTCCCCATATGTTTGATTAAATACCTATGTGAATGAAGTAGTGCCATTATAGCATGTTAATATAAAATCCCCATTTGTGTACAAGTTAATGTATGCTAAGTGTTTGTTCAAAGGCTTTGGTGAATGAATTATGAGACATTAGTATGGATGCCTATACATCTACAAGTTTATGACTTTCAAATACTTGAAGAGATGTTTCACTGATTGTATTGTGAATAATAGATGATTGCCATATTTTTTAAGAATTGTTATGCTTTACTTTTATGTTATCGAGTCCTGGGGGTATTTAATACCCGACAATTTAGCTGATTGTCTAGAGCCGGTGTCAGTTTTCAAGATACTCTTAATCAAGCCTTGATCAGTAGAAATCAGTTAGTCACAGGACTTACAAAAGACTCAATAATCTCAGTATCAGTCTATTCCAGTTTATTATATGGTTTAGACCTTAATAGTATTCAAGTAACCAATTCAGAATTCATTAGCATTCAAATAGTTAATAGAATTTAGTTGTATTTTCTCAGTCAATGGAATCCAGTGAACTCAGTTAGATTAGCCAAGTAACATGATTGGAAACAGATTTAGCTCAGTCTAGTACAGTCTAAGAATTATTTCAATGTCTACAGTTGGGAGTAGGATTCAGCACCGAGCGAGGGCAGAGATGACAACTTCCCCTTTAGTCAGGTAGAGTCATTAATAGCAGTCTTTATACTCCAGAACAGTGTAGCCAGTGTAAGATGAGAAGTCACCCATTAGATTAAGGCTTGACTACCTCCCAGGAGTTACTCGTTAGATTAGGCTTGACTACCTCCCAGGAGTCACCCATTAGATTAGGCTTGACTTTCTATTTAGGGTCACCTATTAGACAGGCTTGACCATAGAAGTGTCTTTACCCGTGTCATGGTACTGATACCCTTTCAGCTGGGGTTATAGGTTGGACCCCACCATTTCAGATTCGAGGCATGTCGATTAGATGACTACCTCCTACATTCTTACTTTCAGATTCATTCTCAGTAATAGAACTCAGTTCAGCTATATAGAAATCAGAACTTTCAGATATAGTCAATCAGCTCAGTAAAGAACTTAGATAGTTCCAGAGATTTAGAGATCACTCGTTAGAAAGGCTTGATCTCATATTCAGTCAATCATTATCAATATCAGCAGATCCAGAGATCTTTCGTTAGATAGGCTTGATCTCAGATTTAGTTAATCAAGTGTCAGACATCAGTAAACCTAGTTATCAGTAATCCAACTATTAGAACTCAGTATTCAGTGTTACTATGATTTCAGCTATAATTTATGCATTCATGCATGTATTCCTCATTCATTTTACTCATGTTATTCAGTCAGCTATAGTTTATGCATATGAGCCTTTGCATTTAGACTTACCTCATCTAGCATACCAGTACATTCTTACGTACTGATGCATATTTTTATGCGCTATGGTATTTTATACGATAGGTTCAGAAGCACGAGATCTAGAGCACCCTTAGCAGTTCAAATTCAGCCAGTAGCAATAGACTTAGCAGTGAGTCCTCATCATTCAAGGATGTTCTATTATTTCATTATATTTGTAGATTCAGTATTTTAGTAGACGGAGTTAGTTGGGGGATTCTCCCATCAACTACTTATTCAGACAATTTAAAGGCTTTCAGACTAGATGTTTAGTCAGTTGCTTTAGTATTTTTGATACTTTATTTAGTTGTATTTTAGTTTTTGAACCTTTTGGCAAGTTTTCTCTAATTGTTTTTCGTATTTTTGCAGTATATTATGCAATGCTCAGTTACAGGTACCAGAAAAGAATTATAACTAAGTGCTTCATATATTAGCAAGTTAAGGTTGAGCACCAAAGGGATAGTGAAACTATGCAAAAGTTTAGCATCCGCACTCAGAAGTGGGAAGAGGTGAATATATTGTGATAGGGTTTTCCCATATTCTTCGTTAGCATGGTTTGATATGGGTTACTGTAGATAAAATAAATTAGCCAGCTTATTTCTCACTAGTTCATATTTCTTATTCAGAGAGGACTATGCCAAGCTCTACCTTAGAGAATTGGTTAGGTTATATGGAGTCCCATTGTCCATCATTTCAGATAGAGGTGATCAATTTACCTCTCACTTTTGGAAAATATTTCAGAATGGTCTTGGTACCCAAGTTCATAATAGTACCGCCATTCATCCTAAGACAGATGGTCAAGGAAAAAGGACCATTCAAACCTTAAAAGATATATTGAGTGCGTGTGTTATCGACTTTAAGGGTAGCTGGGATGATCACTTACCTTAGATTGAGTTTGCCTATGATAACAATTATCATTCCAGTATTTAGATGGCTCCGATTGAGCCTCTCTATGGGTGGAGATATAGATGTCCCATTGGTTGGTTTGAGAGAGGTAAGGATGCATTGATAGAGCTTGATTTAGTGTTTGATGCATTAGAGAAAGTTCAGTTGGTCCAGGAGAGGTTTATGACAACCCAAATCTATTAGAAATCCTATGCATATGTTCATAGGTGAGATCTTGAGTGTGCAATTAGGGATATGGCATATTTGAAACTCTCTCCCATGAAGGGAGTGAAGAGATTTTGTAAGAAGGGGAAACTTCGTTCCCGATATTTTGGCCCTTATAGAATCTCATGTCATTATAGAAAAGTGGCGTATGAGCTTGTGTTGCCTACCGATTTGGCATTAGTACACCCAGTGTACCATGTCTTCTTATTGAAGAAGTGTATTGGTGACCCAACTACTGTTGTTCATTTATAAAGCGTAGATATTAAAGACAGACTTTCTTACAAAGAAATTCTAGTCGAGATATTTGATCTCCATATTCAAAGTAAGGAACAAAAAAGTTCCCTTGATCAAAGTTCATTGGCGGAATTAGTCCGTTGAGGGAGCCACTTGGGAGGAAAAAGCAAAAATGCGAGCCAAGTACCCCCATCTTTTCTCCGTAATCTCAGACTCAACTTAAGATAATAGTTTTCCTTAGACTATATCCTTTCCAGTGTCAGATCCAGCCATAGGATTATCTTCATGTCATTGTATGCATTCACAAATCAGTTTAGTCTTTAACCATGTTTCAGACTCAATCATGTAATCATGCTTTCAGTTATGCATATTCAGCCTTTAATATCAGTACCTCAGTATTTATCAGCTTAATCAATCTTATTTGAGGATGAATGTTTCAAAGGGGGAGATATTTTAAGACCCCGTAAGACCTTAGCTCATTTTGGCTTATGATGCTAATTAAGGAGATGGACATATCCCGGATTATGGTCCATGCTCAACAGATTAAGGAGAACAAGCTTAAGAAGAAGGAGAGAGAGAACAGAAGAGCTATAATAGGTAGTTTCAATTTCAATCAGCCTAAGTCAGAGGGCGGTAACCATTCCTAGTTTCATCCAAAATATTCAGTTGCATCTCCAGCCTCAGGTAGTACGCTAGTACCAAATTTTAGGAATGATAGTCATGATGGGGCGCCAGGCTCCAAAACCCAGGGTAGTATGAGTAGTGTTCATACCCATCCGCTTCACGAAGAATATGGTAGGCATCTCCTAGGTGCGTGTAGAGCTGGCAGTGATGTATGTTTAGGATGTGGCAAGCCAGGCCATAGGATGTAGGATTGTAGAGTAATGGCTCAGAGGGGAAAAGATTTGTGCTAATAGGGTCAGTATAATTGTCCTTCAGCTCAGTCCAATTGCTCGAATAAGCAGGGTGTCACTTCCAGTTCCACCAGTGGGCAGCGCCCAAATAGGATCTAGGCACTTATGTGTAGATGAGATCAAGAAAATTATCCTGATGCGGTCACTGGTACATTACAGATCTTTCATTTACATGTTTGGTCTTATTAGATTTAGGAGCTTTTCTATCTTTTGTAGCTCCTTACATAGCAGTCAATTTCAAAGTCAGACCAGAAACCTTAACAGAACCTTTCTCAGTCTCCACCCCATTAGGTCAGTCTATCATAGCCCGGCAGGTATACAGGAAATATCCGGTTATGATATCTCAAAAAGTTAGGCCATCAGATTTTGTAGTAATGTCAGCATATGTAGAAAATCAGCGGGAGAGGTTGATGCCCAACTCGTCCTTACCTCAGTGCAAAGTTTTGTACTTCAACTATTACGATAATTACCCATGCCTTACATGTCATCTTTATGATCATAGCTCATATTCGTGCATATTAACAAAAGTTATGTACGCTTATAGTTCCTAGGATAAGGAGTTCCAGTTCACTCAACGTTACGAATCACGTTCCATGAATACAGAAACTCCAAACTCAGGTTATGCAGCTCATGACTCATGACACATGTACTCATGTCATACCTTACAATATGCTCAGTTCCCATGACTTATGCTATACTTTTAATGATCAGCTAAATTCAAATTTCATCATGTAAATCCTCAATTTAGATCTCTTGATAAAATCCAGGATGTTTTTGTCCTATTCCCCGGGCCTCAGTTAAGTGTCAAGTTCAATATAATTCCATTTATGCTTCAGGTCCTCATGTTTTAACCTTCAGTAAACTCTCCTTATGAAATGATGTAGCGATGAGAAGTTTCTTAGAAGGGAGAGAGTAAATGTTCCTTGTTAAGAAAAGATTATTTCACATTAGTTTTACACGAGTCTGTAGTTATGAAGATAGGCTTGAATGTCATGTGGATGTGTAAGTGGCTAAATGCATTTTAGAGATTTAAGTTGGCTTGAACATAGTGGGAGAATTCAGTCCAGATCAGACCTTAGTATGTAGAGTTACCAAAATGCAATATTCAGTTCCAATACAGTCTCAGATACAGTCTCAATCACCATTTTAGTTACAGTCTCAGTCACAGTCTCAGTCCAATAATCAGATAAAAAACTTAGTTCAGTTTCAGGTTTGCTTGACCATAGCATACAATTATCATTTATTTAGTTATCAGTATTTCAATACCTTAGTTTGCAGAATATTTTAGAATTATGTTATACACTTGGTCTTGCATTCTTAAATAATACAATTTTCACAAATTCAAGCTCAGTTATCTCCTGTTACATAGCCAGTCCTTACCTCATATGTACAATACTCTACAGTTCCACTCCAGTTATTCAGACTAAGTACAGTTCAATAATACATGACCATGTATTCAACTATCATCTATTCAGGTATTAGATAAGTTAGTAAGTTTATACACTCGTGCTCAGCACCCATGTGAATATTTTGAGTAGTATCAGGTGATGTGCTGTACTAAAATGGAGAGTATAGTTGAGAGGGTATTCAAGGGATATGTCTAAGCTTAAAAGTTTGTAGTTGCAGTGCATAAGTCTTAGTCACTTCATCTAAGATGATGTTTCGTAGGTCTCGACTCATATTATAGAATTTTAGTTATGATGTGATTTTCTTATTCAACTATTTTATTTAGCCATGCCAAGACTCCTTGCTCCCTAAAGCCAGTAGAACTCTATAGAAAGAGTTTCAAAGAAAGGCTCCAGTCGAATATAAGTTTTCAGCATAAGTTAGTCCACAAAACTAGCAATTCAGTTTAACAGTTAATAAAATAATGTTCGTATGGTTGGGTTTCCCATCTTTCGATCTAATCGCACTACCCAAAGTCTCATGAATATAACTATTTCAAGATGGAGAAACCAGGTAGTTGCAAGTTCAGCTCAGTTCATGTATCATGCCTTAGTTTTAGATCCTCGATATGCAGTCACAATTCAGTTCGTAGATGCCCTGTGCATCATCTCAGTTTTTTCTTAGTATCTCAGCTAAGTCAGCATTCTTCAGGGGACATAATGTCCCAAAAGAGAGATACACTATAATTCCCCGATCTTTCATGACCTAAACCTTCCATCTTCTCTTTACGTAATGCATCTAGTTTGGAGTAGTGGGTACTCATAGGTGGACCCTCAAGTTCCAATCTCAGCCGTAAGCATATATTTAGGGGCTCAGTTCAGTTCATGTATCACGTTTCAGGCTTATTTATGTTCTTATGTTTCTGTTCATCCATGTTTCATAAATGACCTCAGGTTCATCAGCATTCTCAGCTTAAGGTAACAATCTTTCTTAGATTGGCTTAGTTCCATGTTCAGTTACAGTTATAAGCTTGGTATCCGTTATTATTGCATATTCAGTCATGCATTTATAAATCAGTTCAGTCATGTACTCATGCATCAGATATGCATGTTCAGTTTGAAAAATCAACTTATCAGTAGTTTCAATCAGGCGTTCTATGCATCATATATGCATGTTCAGTGTGTAAGCTCTGTCTATCAGTAATCTCAGCTCAATCAACCTCATTCGAGTACGAATGTTCCCAAGGGGGAGTATTGTAAGACCCCGCAAGAAAAAATATTAAGCTTAACTCAGTCCTTTAGAGCTTGTTCAGGGGTCCCAAACTTAGAAAATTTTATCTAAGTATTCAAACTTAGTGTTATTTTAGCCTTCGTAGGTTGGCAACTCTATTTCACGACCCTCATGACCTTAAAGTAATGATTTTTAAGTTGAATTATGATCAGGAATGTCAGTGGGTATTCCCAAACAAGTTTTGGGTTTTTTGGACTTCGTTTGGATCATATTTGACAGCTCAAACCAATGGATCGATGCGATTTCAATGCACCGCGTCGCCCATCGCATCAATGAAATATTTTTCTTCAGCTTCCAGTGCAAATTCTAGTAAATAGATATGGACTCAATGTGGTGCATTGGAAATCATGTCAATGCCAATGACGCGGCGCATCGGTCTATGCATCTCTAGGCCAGTTTTTCATTCATTAAAAATAGTGTACAAAGAGGTAAATGGGATATTTTCCTCACTTCGACCCAACCCCTAAAATACAAAATTCAGCTCTCACAAAGCAAATTACACTCTTTTCTCTCAAACTGCTCTCAAGAGAAAACCCTAGAACATCAATTTCAAGATCAATTCTCAAGAACACTCCATCAATCTTTCAGAAGTCAATTGTTAAGGTATGTCAAGTGTTCATCCAAGTGTCCCTTCCAACCTTGGAGTTCAAGAATCTATTTTTAAAACTTCAAGTGCATTTATTTTATGAATTTCATGTTGGGTTTGATTATATTCATGATTATAATGATTAATTGGATTTCTAATCCATGTTTTGTTACAAGTTTCACGTGGAGTTATTTGATATATTTCTAGAATCATGTGAATGCATGCTAAACCCTTGAAATTGTAAATAAGGATTTGAATTATGGTGCCTATATGTGGTTAGTATCATGTGCTCCAAGTGTTTGTAAATATGCTAACATGACTGGACTAGTGTAAGCATATCATGCTATTATATGATCTCACTCATACACATACTCATGCATATCAAGTGTTTGGTAAAATGTATAGATGAATGCATCGTTATTGAGGGAGTATTGTATGCTACTAAATTCACGCAGTGTTTTACTTTTCATGCTATCGAGTCCTGGGGGTATTTAATACCTAAAAAACCTAGTTGTTTACTAGTGCTATAGTAGTTACAGAATAGTTTCAGTTGTACTCAGTAATCAGTCTCAGTTCAGTATTCAGTTCAGAACTCAGTAGTATTCAGTTTAGAACATAGTACAACTCTGTTAGTTATAGAACTCAGTAGAACTCATTCAATTACAAAACTCAGGAAAACTCAGTAATCACAAGTATCAGTCCAGTCATATCTAGTATACTCAGTTCAGTGTCTTTTAGTTGGGAGTAGGATTCAGCACCGAGTGAACCTAGGGATGGGGTCCCACCCATTATCTAGGACTGGGTCCCTAGAAGCAATCCCTAAGTTTAAGAACTGCATAGCCAACGTAGGTTATGAGATGTCACCAATTAGATAGGACTGACAAAGTCAAGGATCACCCGCTAGTTTAGGACTGATCTCAAGGGTCATCCGTTAGATAGGACTGACTCCATAACAGATGTTAGTACCCGTGGCATGGTACTAGCACCCTTCCAGCTGGAGTTATAGATTAGACCCCAATCAGATCAGAGAGGGGCATGTCGGTTAGATGATTAGCTACCACAGTCTCAGTTTTAAATTCAGTCTCAGTATAGAACTCAGTTTAGTTCTACAAATTCAAGACTGTCAAATACAGTCACTCAGCTCAGTATAGAACTTTGACCAGTTCTTTAGAATCAGGACTATCAGATACAGTCACTCAGTTATCAGATACACAGTATCAGTAAACTCAGATATCAGTAAATAGTAATTCAGAACTCAGTATCCAGTGTTATCATGATCTCAGTTATAGTTTATGTATTCATACATGTACTTTTATTCAGTTATACTCATGTCATTCAGTCAAAATATTGTTCATGCATATGAACTCATGCATCTCAGCCTACCTCACTTAGCATACAAGTATATTTAAAGTACTGATGCATACCTTTCTTTTGTGCTATGATGTCTTATATCATATGTTCAGATGTACGGGCTCCCGATCATGCTTAGCAGCCCGATCTATCAACAATAGACTTAGTGGTGAGTCCTCATTATTTGAGGACAGACTTATTATTTTAGTATTTCAGCACTTAGTTTATTTCAGTAGTTGGAGTTAGTTGGGGACTAGTCCTATCAACTCCTTGTTCAGACAGTAGAGGCTTTTCAGACTAGAGTATTTCAGATAGAAGTATTAGTATTCAGTTTTCAGTATTCAGTATTTACTTTCAGTTTGAACCTTATGGCAAGTTTTCGCCTAACTTTTGCATAATTACAGAATTATTATTAAGTTATTGTAGCAGGTACCATCCATGGGTTAGTTTGTTATCCCTTGGGATTATGAGCACCGTGTAGCGTCCGGGGTACAGACTCGGTGCATGACATTACACTACATTGTTGAGCGGGATGTAACAATTAAATTAGGTTATTCAAGCTATCATTCTACTGGTGAATCAAGTAAGTCTTCTAAGTATATCTCTATCCTTTATGCTAATTTGAATTCTTTATTTTATAAAGAAATAAGAACCATACTTCTTCTATTCTCACGTTCTATCTCCCTATTCCCTCCCTTGAGATCACAAGGTCTACAATACATGTATTCTAAGGGTGATCATTCCTCAAAATAATTAAATCAAGAATAAAAAAACAAACATAATGATAAGCAATTAAACAAAATTAATTCAAAATGAAAGTAGTTATGATCTTGGCCTTAACCCCGGAAAGTGAAAGCCTTCAACAAAAATATTCATCATCCAATTTCTTGGATTGATGATACAAACCATGAAAGAAACTAAATTTAAGATAATAAAACCCTAAAGAAAATATAGAGAAGCCTCCAATTGTCCAAGGACATCCAAAAGTGTGTAAAAAATTGTGACAATGATGTATTTATAGAAATAGAAGTAGCCCAAGCCGTGTAGGAGTCGAATGCCAATAATCTGAGAGCACGGGAGTAGAGGGGGTGCCGCCTTGGGTTGAGCCCTGCTCGTGGTGAAGCTCCGCCATATGTAGAGAATCTCTCCAGGTGAGGTTGCACCTTATCTATATCCCCGCTCCAAGTGAGGCTGCGTGGGCTTATAGCCTTGGCTCTCTGGAAGTTGTCTTTCAAATTTTGGTTAAGTGTTGATCTCCAATCTTTCATTCCTTGACTTGTGTATTTCTCATGGTTTTCCAAACTTTCAAACATAAAAATATCATCATATTCAGCTCACAAATATTTCTACACAATCACACCACACGAATTAAAGACAATCACAACACAATACCCATGATGATGAATCAAAACAAGAGCTAAGATAGGCTTGTTCACATTGATTTTTATCTTTATGTTCCGACTCTTAACTTAATCAAATTGAACATTTCACATTAACAACAAGTTATTCCACTCATAATTACACATTAAAACTATTTGAAACACATTAAACACAATAGAATCCAATGGGATCAACTAGACAAACACCTAGCTCAAGTTAGTAACGCTAGTTTCCACGATTGAACTCTAAATGAATCTTTTAGGTACAAACTTGTTTGGAATTAACTTTGAACATTAAAAACACATGCTTTAACACTTATATGCACATTTAACGCATTATCAAACCATATATCCACGAATCATCCTCAAAATAAGGCTAAAAAGACTAGAATAGTAACACTAGAATGCATAAATACACCCAACATCACCACCCCACACTTAAAGACTTGTTCATCCTCGAATAACTCTTAAATATAATCATCATCAACTAAGGATACTTTCTATTCCCTATTTTTACTAAGGTTAAACAAAACATAAGTTTTTAGACTCTAAAGAATTGAAATTTGTATAGAGTCGTCACCTAATTTTTAAAGGAAATAAGAAAACCTATTTATTTGTTAATACGCATAGTTAATGTTTTAGTCTGCGAAAACCTATTGAGACGCTGGGTAAGGGTTCAAAATATCCCGAAGGAAAGGAATTAGGCATCCTTCAGGATACACAAATGTGGTGCCCGGCTAGACTAAACTTATCAATGAGGGAGGACGTATAAATATTTAAAATAATATAAAAATGTGTGTATTAAGGATAAAATAATTCTTTTGAAATAATATAAATATTTAAAACTATGTAAAAGTATATGTATATTAACTATATAAATGAAACCTATTGTTATAAAAACATGTAAAAGATACGTATAACAATGTATAAATTATATGTGGAAAAGAAAAGTATTTTATGATGTACGAAAAGAAATGTATTTTGATGTGTCATGAAAGAAAAGGTATTTACAAGTAATATTTAAAATTATGAAAAAGTAAAATTTATTTGAGAAGAAAAGACTACATAATACATGAATCACTTGATTAACTTGATTCTTTTATGTAGATATTAACTACCTAAGTTTTGCCTAAAAGCGATAAAATTATGTAAATAAAACATATTTCCATCCGGCACCTTAAAAGTAAAGTTTCTACTATCTTTTATCTTTATGTACAATTATACAAATGAGAAATAAACTACAAACATAAAGCTCGAGAATTATGTATAAGTGCTTGGTAAAGTAGTAAAATGAATAAATAATCTTTAAAGTAAGTGAAATTATGTGCACACACGTGCACATATATATATATATATATATATATATATATATATATATATATATATATAAAGAGTTTGTTATAAAGTGGGCTCGGATTATGTTTTAGACTCGCCATGGCTACAAAGTGGTTACTCGACTAATCGGCCGTCCTAAATCGCCTTACCAAGATACGAATCATAAAATCTTTTGTGTTTTTGGAGTGTTATAAAAATTTCGTCATTGCCCGAGTTTATTTATTTTTATATGTATTTGTATACGCAATGTTCGTCTTTTATTTGGAAAGGCCTCGAAAATCGACGGAGAATTTCTTCATCAGCCAAGTATTTATTTTGATATAAAATAGTAATCTTTTGAAAATAAAATCCGTCATTTATAATGGCGTGGCCTCAAGTGTACGATGGATAGATAATGTCATTGGCCAAGTGTATTGATGTTTGATATAAAATAAATAACTTAAAAAATTAAAGTCCATCTTTTGTAATGGGATGGCCTCAAATATCCGACGGAGAGATAATTTCATCGGTCATGTATTGATGTTTAGTAACTTGATAAAATAAAATCCGTCTTTTGTTACGGAGTGGCCTTAAAAATACGATGGAAAGATATTATCATCGGCCATGTATTGATATTTTTGAGTATATGTATGTGTTTTTGAGAAAAAGAAAAAGATGAATAAAATTTGTGTATGATAAAAATATATGTGTGGTGAAGAATATGTATGTGTAGTGAAGAAGTGTGTGTTTGAGAGAGAAGAAAAACATGTGGGGATGATAAATGTGTATATGTATTTGTGAATGTGTATTTTATTTGTGCATTTGTATGTGAGAAGGGAAAAAATATGTGTATTATATTTTTGAAAAAAAAGAATAAAATACATAACAAGAAAATTGATTTGTTTATATTTTTAGAGAGGGGAGGAAGAAGAATGAAATGTATATATGATGACAAACATGTGTGTGTGAGAGAAAGGATAAAGATGACTAAAATT
Organism: Capsicum annuum; assembly: GCF_002878395.1. Taxonomy (NCBI): domain Eukaryota; kingdom Viridiplantae; phylum Streptophyta; class Magnoliopsida; order Solanales; family Solanaceae; genus Capsicum; species Capsicum annuum. The sequence continues at coordinate 12,120,442 of NC_061116.1, forward strand.
TTTGTGTTTGAGGGAGAGGGGAATGAGGGAGAAATATGTGCGGATTTTTTGAGAGCGAGGAAGGATAAAAATGTGTGTTTATTTTGAGAGAAAGAAGAATAAAAAATGAATCTCCACTTTCTTCCTCTCCCTCCCTATTTATAATAAATGTTGGCACCTTTTATTATCCAATAGATAAATGTGTGTCCTTTTTTTTCTTAATAGTACACCCTTTGGTCCTTAGGGTATTGACCACAATATTTTCATCTTTTTGACCAATGGATAAAGTTATTGTCCAAAGAATAGTGTCATTGAGTTGTCATTATCGATGTGACAAGACATTTTGTATAGTTGTTGTCAAATTTGACAAGACATCATTGTGTAGTCATTTTGGATGTGACAAGACATCATTGTGTAGTCATTATCGGATGTGACAAGACATTATTGTGTGGTCATTGTCGAATGCGATAAGATATTGAATTATTATACTGTATAAAAATAATTGATCCGACTTAGCATTTGCGGACCGTAAAGAAAGTACAAAATGCAGGTATTGATTTGTAATTATGAAAAATATAAAGAATGTTGAAAATATTAAAATTGTAATTTAATTTGAAAATGTTATAAAAAGGTGATGTCATGTGGTGTACGTGAGCAGATGATTGTAAAATATTAAAAACGATAATGAATTGATAGAAATCCTAATATAAGGAGGATTATTAATTGTAAACACCTAATTTTTGACCAAAACCTAATGTTTTTATATCATTTTAGTACTCAATTTTTTATTATTTTTATTTTTGGTCTAAATTAGATATTTCAATTTTATCTTGTATTTACAAAGATAGTTTTAAAAATTTTGAAAACTACAAAAATAGAATCACATTTTTAAATAAATTTTTATTTTATTATTTATTTATTTATTCCTTTTAGGAAAAAGAAATTTTGTAAATTATATTTGTTTTCTTCTTTTTAACTTTTAATAAATAATCTAATGATTGTAGTATTTTTTTTTTTAATCGTATTTCTAAGGCAAGCTATTTAACTTATGTATATTTTTATTAATTTTAAATATATTTTATCATTATTATTTTTATATTAATATTAAGAAAACTCCTGAAAGCTACCCATTACTCCATTTCTCCATATTTTCCTCCACTACACGACACAACACCCATTACCTAAAAGCTACCCATTACCCCATCTCTCCACATTTTTTTCCTCCACCCATGCGCACAACACACAAGGTTCCCTACAAATACACTCCCTATATAACACACTCACAACACACTATAGAGGGGGGAGGAAGAATAACACTGAGAAGAGAATCACGAAAATAGTTGCAAAGAAAGAAAGCAAACGTTGAGAGAAAGGAGTTAGAGTTTAGGGTTGAGTCTCCGTTTTGAGTTTTTCGGTTTGAGTTCGTGGCTCCAAAAGTTAGCCATTGCTAACTTTGCAAATTCTAAGATTGTAGAAGATTTCGCTAGAAATTTATTTTCTCGTGAGGTAACCTCAATTTTTTTTTCTCTTTGTAAAATTTTATTTGGCGATTATGTGAAAACATGACCAAGCTTATTCTAACCAATGAAAACGTCATATTTCTTTTGAGTGAACTCACTTCTTTGATTGTTATCAATGTATCAGAATATGGGTGTAAGAATATGGGTGCAATTAATGTATAGGATTGTTTGTTTCTTGGTTAAAGTCTTAATATTCGCAAATCCTGAGTTTACAGATATGTGTTTTGATTTTTATTAATTTAGAGGTCGAATCAAATTTGTCTGTAACCATGCATCTTGTAAAATTCAAGTTAGTCTGAGCTGAAGTTATTTTATTTTTAGAATAGAAAAGCATAGAAGATAGTTTCACCATAGTAATTTGATTCCCATTGAGGTCAGTTAAATAAAAAATATATATATTTGGAATTTTATTGACAGAAAAATGAAGCAAAAGTTAAATTAGAGAGAAATTCATGACTTTTCTTGTCTTTAAATATAATTCTTATCATTTAATGGTGTTAGTAAGATTATTCAATGTATAGGCATATAGTATCTGTGTCGTTATAGAGATGTGGTATGCATATTATGAAAGTGTGTGTGAGGTGATGAAATTGTGTATATAGGTCGCAATGTGTAGTTTCTTTTTTTCCATGGCATATTCATGTTTTGTTAACATTATTCTTACAAATTAACTCTTCTTTTCATATTTGGACCTTTAAGATGCTCTGTGTATATATTAAAGATGGTTGCTATTTTATCTCGTTTTGGTCTTGTATAATTTCCTATTGGATATAAAGGTGGACAAAGAGTGAATCTCATATTTATTTTATAAGCTCTCAGTAGAAATATTTCAATTCCTCGAACAATGTCCAAGATCTTTTCATCAATTTAGTATGAGTTTGAATGACATGGGTTGAGGTTTTATTCAAGATTTGTTGTCATCAATAAAAGAAAAGAGAGGAAAATCTACTTGTAGGGGAGTGAGTTCATAAAGAATAAGTTAGGTTCTTAACTTCAAAAATAATTAAAGTTTAATATACCAGTGAAGATTAACGATGAAGTTGGAAAGCCCTGCTACCGACCATTCGTTATAATAAATTAACCTAGCTTTTGAAGCCCGTTTGAATCGGGTTGGGTAGATTCTAAACCTATTAGGTGATTATTTAGACTAGAAAAATGGGACGGTTCATAAATGCCACAAAGGCGCGAGAAATATATCAAAACTCGTGGTAAGGCCGAAAAGTTCTACTATCGGTAAGCCCGCATCAAGGAAGTTTTTAATAAATTCTCAATAAATAAAAGCATAATGTAAGTAACTTTTAGGCTAACAAATGTATTATATATCTAAAATATTAATTTAAGTCTGGCATAAGTCATTAAAGCGACCGTGCTAGAACCACGGGACTCGAGGGGTGCCTAACACCTTCCCCTCGGTCAACAGAATTCCTTATCCGGATTTCTAGTTCGCATACCGAGAAAAAAAATAAAGAGTCATTTCCTTTTGAATAGGGATTCAATAAGGTGACTTGGAACACCCAAACTCAATTCCAAGTGGTGACTTTGTAAATAAAATAATCCCTTTTCAAAACTTACTTTAATTGAAAAAACCCATTTTCTCTAAAACCAACTCCCTAGCGGGGTCGGATACGGTGAAAAACAGGGGTGTGACATTAATAAATTATGTAAATTAAAAATACGACAACAAATTGATAAAAATCATAAAGTAAGGATGATTATCAATAATTTGTCAACAATAGTAAAAAAGATGTGAAAATTATATTTTGTGCCCTTTAACGATCAGGAAGCTTGAAAACGTTAATTTTAGGCACGAAGAGCAAAAATTGGGTGTCAACAGTTGCCCCTTTTCATTTGAGGATGATGTAGAAGTTTTTAAATGAAAACATTAACGTGTAGCCAATTTTGGTTGACAAAAAATAATTTTTTTGACTATAGAAAAATTCGATTGAACTCTAATTTAGAGTTGCTTACATACCTCAAGTTATTGAGGATCAGGTCGGGTGTAGTTCAAAAGAATAGGCAGATTGCCTCTTGCCTTTTTATTAGGAGCGAATGATCATATGAAATGATTATTGAGAGGAGGGTTATGTGGGAACAAAAGTATTCACACATTTTTTATGCTCCTTTTGAAATTGCCTAGTATCGAGTTATGAGATGCTAGGGATGCAATATTGTGTATTTTTTGGGGAGAAAGAATGATTATGGAGTTGTGATAACCAAACTCTGCATAAAGCTTCCTACATTTCAAGAGTGTCACGAGAATCAGGTCAATGTACTTCGAAATGAGGAAGTGCGGAAATTTTGAAATGGTTCTCAAAATTTGCCCCAGTGTGTGATATATGGGATTTGAAAAAAGTGTTGTTGTTCTAAATTGTACCTTTTGTTGAAAAGATGTATGATGTCTCTGATTGTCTACGAGGACTTGAGGATGAATGATAAGTGTCTTCGATTGACTGCGAAGACTGATGTTGATGAATGAAAGACGTCTTCGATTATCTATGAAGACTTAATGCATGACATCTCTAATTGTCTATCGAGACTGATATTGAATGATAATGTCTTCAATTGTATACGAATAATTGATGCATGACACCTCCAATTGTCTATGGAGGCTGGTGTTGATTGTTGTCTCCGATTGTTTATGGAGACTGTAATAAATGATGATGTCTTCGATTGTATATGAAGACTTGATGCATGACGTCTCCAATTATCTATGGAGATGGATGTTGATTGTTATCTCCGATTATTTATGAAGATTGTAATGAATGATGATGTCTTCAATTGTCTACGAAGACTTGATGCATGATGTCTACAATTATCTATGGATATGGATGTTGATTGTCATCTAGATTATTTACAGAGACTGTGATGAATGATGATGTCTTTGATTGTCTACGAAGACTTTATGTATGACATCTTCGATTGTCTATGGAGACGAATGTTGATTTTCATCTCCGATTGTCTATGGAGACTGAATAAATGATGATGTCTTCGATTGTCTATAAAGACTTGATGACATCTTCAATTGTCTATAGAGACTAATGTAGATTGTTGTCTCCGAATGTCTACGGAGACTATGTGAAGGTCGTCCTCAATTGTCTATGAAGATTAAGGTCATCAACTGGTGAGGTAATAGCCTCTCGATTGGTGGATCAGCTGGAAGGTAATAGCCTCTCGACTGGCGGGGTTGTGAAAATAAAAAAGCTCTTGACAGGCAGAGCAATTTGAAAGGTAATAGCCTCTCAACTAGTGGGGCTGTGGAAATATAATAACCTCTCGATTGATAGGGCTTTCGAAAGGTAATAGCCACTCGACTGACGGGGCTATGAAAATGTAAAAGCCTCTCCATTGGTGGGGCTTTGAAAATGTAAGAGCTTTGAAAACACCTGAAAGAAAAGTACAATATCTATGTTTGAATGTGAGACTCAAAAAGAAGAATCAATTACCTGTATTTGGAGGTGAGCATCTTGCATGTAAAGTGTAATGCATGTATGTGAAGGCATATGTTTGAAAGGAAAGAAAGTTATTTTTTTGTGTTTTCTTTGTAAAAATGATTTGAAAGATGAAAAATGCGAAAGATTGCTTTGTGTTTTATTTGCAACAAATGCTAAAAGGTAAAAATGCAGAACATTATTTGTGTTTTCTTCGTAAGAAATATTGAACAGTGAAATGTAGAAGATTGTTTTGTTTTTTCTTTGTAAGAAATGTTGAACAATGAAAATATATAATTGTGTCTTGACTATAGTTGGTACCAACAATTAGTAATGTGTATAAGAATCTCCCTATCTCTTTTCCAGCTAATTGAGATCGACTTCAGGGTAACTCCTATAGCTTCAAGTGGTACCTCAGACATACCTAAGTATCGACAAGATTTGTTCGTCTTGCTTCAAAGACAGATTTAAAATTGTGCCTATTCCCATGTTTCAAGTGCCCTCTCCAGAAAGAATGTTTTGCTCTCACACCTATTTGAGTATTATTTTTCTCTTGAATTTGGAGATGTCTAGAGATATACTCTCACACTCAGAAAGAAGTTAGATGAATGTAATTGTGATATCATAGGCTTGGCCTTCATGTAAGTATCCACTAATGTGAGAAAACTTAGAGTAGGATCTTGTAGGAATTGTTATTGGCTTGTAATGTAGGCTTGGGATCGGGTAGGATAACATTTGGGATTAAAGTGACTAATTCTTTAATGATCATTGCACTGTATCCGTGCTTTTGACATTTGTTGCACTTTGACTCTCGATCTTCTTTATTGTGCTTCTTTGCCCCTTGTTTTGTATTTTTTTCGACTTCTTTTGAATCTTGTGTTGGAGTTTTTCCTCTTTTCGATATATTTTCGATCCTTTTTTTTCATTTTTGGGGGATGATGATTCCCTACCTTTATCAGAGTTATCTCTCTCTTTTTTCTTTGTGGGGGTTCTTGCTCCTTCTTTCTTTGAAGTAGTCTATTATTTTTGTTTTCTGGGGATATACATCCTTTGCCTTTGTCAACTTTGATTTTGAATCTTCATTCGCAACTTGCACGTACTTAGTGCGTTCAAGGAGGTGGGCTAAAGAGGGATAGTGCATGTAAGCACTCAAAAGATATAGGCAGATGTGGTTATTCCAAACAAAAGGTTTCAGGATCAAAGGGGAAAATACTAAGGATTGATGTCATTTGGTAGGCTGTGGAAGGCTCAATATAGTCAAGGAAGTCCTACAATTCTTTCCCAAACTAAGTGTAACTCATAATTTTGCCTCAACAGACATTCTGTAATACCCCGAGAAATTTTTCGTTGAAATTTTGTGCGTAAACGTGTTGGGTTCTATCTTCTAAAATGAATTATAAATTTTCCGTACAGAATGTCTTAGATTATGACCCACCATTGTGTAGATTATCTAATAAACTTTTCAACGATATGTGGATCATCCAAAATGGACACCCGAGCTACGAGTTATGAACATTCCGATCGAACCGTGAATAGTAGTGAACAGTAAAACGTGCAGGAAAAAGTACTGAGGCTTGGTGTATTTTTTCTCCAACTTTAAACGATCATAACTCCTTGTACATAATGATTTGGGTGATATACTATATATCAATAGAAAGCTCTACGAGTCCTCTTTCCAATGAAATTAGTTTCATCCAATTTGTATATCGGAGCAAAAAGTTATGGTCTATCTGCTTCAGCCTATCAAAAGTGAATTTTTGGGTCAACTTCAAACAATCATAACTCTTTGTACACAATGATCTAGGTGAGATACTATATATCAACGGAAAGATATGAGAGTCCTCTTTCTAATGAAATTGGTTTCATCCAATTTGGATATCGGAGTAAAATGTTATGGTTGATCTACTTCAGACTATCAAAATAGTCCACCAAAGGATAGATTCAAGAATTATTTGATTTTTAGGGGCATTTTGGTCATTCCCCCTCACCTAAAATCCGTCCAAACCCTATATTAAATCCTATTAGAAGCATTATATGTTATATTTCATCAAATTCCCTCAAAAAGAAAACCCTAAGCTCCTACATCCAACTTCAAGAACCTCCAAAGTTCACCATTAATTCTGCAAATTTATTCAAGATTCCAAGTTCCTAGTTCAAGAACTCTAAGAACCATCATTCAAAGGCACAATTAACATCTCAAAAATGAGTATCGATCTAAAGTTCATCATTCAAGGTATGTGGGGTTTTTCAACAAGAACTCTCTTTCGTTCTTGTGCCCAAAAGTAATTTTCTTTACAAAGGCATGATTTTTATTTGATTTTTATGAATTTGAAGCATGAACCCATATCTTGTGATGATTATTATGAAATCTTGATGTTTATGATTTTGAAAGATGAATTTACATGTGTGGAGATATAAAACATGAATCTTGAATGATATTTATCATGATTTTGATATTTGGGTCGTGAATCCCCTTTGGAAATTGTATTTTTTTGAGAAATTGTGTGTTATAAGCACGTTGATGTTGAATATTTGAGATATTTTGAATGATTTGACCTTTTGGTCTTAATGGAGTTGTTTTGAACTCGAGTGTGAAAGAAATCCACAACGTGGTTGATTTTGATAGATGGGAAGCATGATGGCTCCGAATGTATATTTATATTACTGAAATTATTTTTTTGTGGATTGTCTTTAAAATGATCTGATCTAAGTCTGGGAGAAATCTTTAGCACCGAGTAGGAGGTATAAAGCGACCTTACTTCCCTAGAACTATGTGCCCCCATAGGAGTGAGCCTGAGGCTGATTTATATAGTGATGACTAGTTTGTGTGGATTTGATATCGATAGTCCTACTCCGATGGCAAGGATAGGATGGCTCTCCCCAATGTGGGTTGTATGTTGGACTCCATGTAGCTCACATAGTTTATGTCGGTTATAGGATCGCCCAGTCTGTGTGTGTTTCCCTGTGTCTATGGTGAATGGTGAAGTGATTTGAAAGTGAAATTGTGAAAGTTATTCTTTCGAAAGATTTAAATGATATTTACATTATGAGAATTGATATTCTTGATGAACTGAAAGTGATTGACAAATTAGATTATGACTCACATGTGCTATTATACTTATTTCATCCTCTCATGATTATGATGATTTTCTTCGGGCTATGTGAGTCTTTCATACATTCTGCATATTTCTTATAAATCTTTATGATGATGATGTTTATAAAACTGCCTACACCCCCATATACTCGGTTCCTTTCTATGGTACTGAGCCAGATCTTCGGATGTGGGCTGCATTTTCTCAGAATGTAGGTTCAGGTGCCCAGTCCCAGGTTCAATAGTAATTCTTCGGACACGCTGTTCTACATCCTCTATTATGGTGAGTCCTCATGATCCAAGGACGTGATGTTCTGTTGATGGTTTCATTGAGTTGGCTATATTTCGATACTGAGTATGAGTTAGTTGGGGCATGTCCTAATGGCTCGTTGGTTTTTATTGATTTCTTAGAGGTTTGTCAGACTAGACTAGTATAAATGTTGGGAGTTGACTAATAAGTCGTATTTTGGTATCTTTCAGAAATTCTTTTATTCTTGGATGATGATTACTCTGTTGATATTTGAGGGTTATTTATGGAAACCCCGTTGATTCGTGTTGAACTGAATGAAAATGGCTCAAAGGGTTAGCTTGGGGCTACTCGTAGCCTCAAGCACCGTGTGACGCTCCGGGACCCATTTTTGGGGCGTTACACATTCAGGACAAGTTGTGGATCAACAATGAAATGCAATGAACTAGTCTAAAGCTCACCACACAATGCACTTGAAACGATGGGGTTGGCTTTGTTCTTGTCTTAGATGTATGCAAAAGAATTTTTGAGTGTTGTTCAGGTTTGACTAAGAGGTACCAAAAGAATCTATGGTTTACCGTAATGTCGGTCCTCTCTATCATACCAATTTGTTCTTTCTCATGCACACTCCTAACTATGTTGGTACCAAACAAGCCAAAATTCTAATACTCCCTCCATTTAAAAAAGAATGACCTACTTTTCTTTTTAGTACATTTCAAAAAGAATGACCGCTTTCCTTTTTTGGCAATACTTTAATTTCAACTTTTCACATGGCATATTTAGGGCTACAAGATTAAAGGGCATTTTGGCACATTTGACACAACTTTAATTTAAAGCCACAAGATTCAAAAGTCTTCTTTATTTTCTTAAACTTTGTGCCAAGTCAAAGTAGGTCATTCTTTTTGAAATAGAGGGAGTAATATTTATTTATTTTTTATTTTTTAAAAAAAAATGGGACTGAACCCAAATAAGGGTTGCCTACGTATCTTGTGAAAACAAGAATCAACTCTGCATAGTTCAGACAAATTTGTAAATTTCTATGTAACATGTATGAATGTACAAAAGCGGTGGTCATCTTTGAAAATAATGTGAAAGACGATCAGGAAGGAATTGCTTGTATCAACAAAATTGGTTCGATTAGACAATCAAGAGGATGGATGTCGAGCATGAGGAGAGTTTTGATATTACTTCAGTATGTCGACGAGATTGAGAAGGTCAGGCATTGAAGAAGTTATGGCATTATTCACCGTAGTTGGCAGGATTGTTATGAATGAAAGAACATTGAACCCTTTCTTTGATAGTGGGGATCGATACACCATAAATTTAATGGTTTACAATGCTCGAAAGAAGAATCTAGGTGTTCTCGAACCAAAATTGGGTGAGGATTTATAGGTAGGTTGGCTAAGCACTAATGTTATTGAGATTTGATTTGAGGAATTATTTATTTGCGCTCTTAAAGACTTTTGGAGAGCGTCTTTGAACTGTTTTAGAAAAATTGCCCTAGTATGAATACCGAAGAAATTATTTTAAAATAGTGAAGAGACCGAACCCTCATACAGAGCTGCCTACATATCTTTTCAGGACAAGAATCAAGTCAAAACGTAGTTCAAACTTTTTTTTTCATGAATTTGTATATGATATGATTTATTTCTAAATTAGGAATTTTCCTAAATGATTGAGAGTAGGACCGAATAATTGCAAAAAGGCACACTAACCTAAATGAACCAATTCTGAAACTAAGAAATCCAAAGAAGGTTTGGAGGAGTGCAGTACACCCCTCGCGTGTTCAGTGCGTGAATTGTGTATGACCAAAGACTCAATGAAATTATGATTTATGATTAAATAAAATAAAAAAATGCATAGCAGTTTTTACAATGTACAAATATAGTGTATAAAACAAATAATAAATCAAAGAATTGATAAGATAGCAAAATTAATTTGTTCAAAAAATTTAAAGAATTTGTGAGAAAAATACACATAATTTGCAGTGTAAAATAGATAAAGAATCAAAAAATTTAATCATATGCAAAAATGTAAGAATACCTCCCTCAATTGAAAAATCGAGTCTATCATGGTTAGAACCAGTTGTGAATCCCCAGCAGAGTCGCTATTCTGTCGTGCCCTATTTTTACCAAGGTTAAACAAAACATGAATTTTTGGACTCTAAAGAATTGAAATTTTGTATAGAGTTGCCACCTAATTTTTAAAGGAAAATAAGGAAACCTATTTATTTGTTAATACGTATGGTTAATGTTTTAGTCTGCGAAAACCTATTGAGACACTAGGTAAGGGTTCAAATTATCCCGAAGGGAAGGGGTTAGGCATCCTTCAGGATCCACAAATATGGTACCCGACTAGACTAAACTTATCAATGAGGGAGGAGGTATAGATATTTAAAATAATGTAAAAGTGTATGTATTAAGGATAAAATAATTCTTTGGAAAAAATATAAATATTTAAAACTATGTAAAAGTATATGTATATTAACTATATAAATTAAATCTATTGTTGTAAAAACATGTAAAAGATATGTATAAAAATGTATAAATTACATGTGAAAAAGAAAAGTATTTTATGTTGTATGAAAAGAAATGTATTTTGATGTGTCATGAAAAGAAAAGGTATTTACAAGTAATATTTAAAATTATGAAAAAGTAAAATTTATTTGAGAAGAAAAGACTACAAATACGTGAATCACTTGATTAACTTGATTCTTTTATGTAAATATTAACGGCCTAAGTTTTTCCTAAAAGCAATGAAATTATGTAAATAAAGCATATCCCCGTCCGACATCTTAAAAGTAAAGTTTCCGCTATCTTTTATCTTTATGTACAATTATACAAATGAGAAATAAACTACAAACATAAAGCTCGAGAATTATGTATAAGTGCTTGATAAAGTAGTAAAATGAATAAATAATCATTGAAGTAAGTGAAATTATGTGCACACATGTACATATAGGTGTGTATATGTAAAAATAGAGTTTTGTTATAAAGTGGGCTCGCATTATGTTTTAGACTCGTCATAGCTACAAAGTGGCTACTCGACTAATCGGTCGTCCTAAATCGTCTTGCCAAGATACGAATCATAAAACCTTTTGTGTTGTCAGAGTGTTATAAAATTTTGTCGTTGCCCGAGTTTATTTATTTTTGTACGTATTTGTATACATAATGTTTGTCTTTTATTTGGGAATGCCTCGAAAATCAACGGAGAATTTCTTCCTCGGCCAAGTATTTATTTTTATATAAAATATTAATCTTTTAAAAATAAAATTCGTCATTTATAATGGCGTGGCCTCAAGTATCCGACAGATAATGTCATTGGCCAAGTGTATTGATGTTTGATATAAAATAAATAACTTAAAAAATTAAAGTCCGTCTTTTGTAATGGGATGGCCTCAAATATCTGACGGAGAGATAATTTCATCGGCCATGTATTGATATTTAGTAACTTGAGAAAATAAAATTCGTCTTTTGTTACGGGGTGGCCTCAAAAAATCCGACTGAAAGATATTATCATCGGTCATGTATTGATATTTTTGAGTATGTGTATGTGTTTTTGAGAAAAATAAAAAGATGAATAAAATTTGTGTATGATAAAAATATATGTGTGGTGAAGAATATGTGCGCGTAGTGAAGAAGTGTGTGTTTAAGAGAGAAAAAAATATGTGGGGATGATAAATGTGTATATGTATTTGTGAATGTGTATTTTATTTGTGTATTTGTATGTGAGAAGAGAAAAAATGTGTGTATTATATTTTTGGAAAAAAAGAATAAAATATATATTAAAAAAATTAATTTGTTTATATTTTCAGAGAGGGGAGGAATAAGAATGAAATGTATATATGGTGAAAAACATATGTGTGTGAGAAAAAGAAAAAAGATGACTAAAATTTTTGTGTTTGAGGGAGAGAAGAAAGAGGGGGAAATATGTGTGGATTTTTTGAGAACAAGGAAGGATAAAAATATGTGTTTATTTTGAGAGAAAGAAGAATAAAAAAAAATGAATCTCCACTTTCTTCCTCTCCCTCCCTATTTATAATAAATGTTGGCACCTCTTATTATCCAATGGATAAAGGGGTGTCCCTACTTTTTCTTAATAGTACACCCTTTGGTCCTTAGGGTATTGACCAAAGGATTTTCATCTTTTGACCAATGAATAAATGTATTGTCCAAAGGATAGTGTCATTGGATTGTCATTGTCAGATGTGAAAAGGCATTATGTGTAGTCGTTGTCGGATATGTCAAGACATCATTGTGTAGTTATTTCGAATGTGACAAGACATCATTGTGTAGTCATTGTGGAATGTGACAAGACATTATTGTGTGGTCGTTGTCGAATGCAATAAGACATTGAATTATTATACTGTGTAGAAATAATTGATCCAACTTAGCATTTGTGGACCGCAAAAAATGTACAAAATGCAGGTGTTGATTTGTAATTATGAAAAATGTAAAGAATGTTGAAAATATTGAAAAATGTAATTTGATTTGAAAATGTTATAAAAAGGTGATGTCATGTCGTGTGCGTGTGTAGATGATTGTAAAATATTAAAAACGATAATGAATTGATAGAAATACTAATATAAGAAGGATTATTAATAAATTATGAAAATTAAAAATACGACAACAAATTGATGTGAAAATTATATTTTGTGCCCTTTAACGATCAGGAAGCCTCAAGACGTTAATTTTAGGCACGGAGAACAAATATTGAGTGTCAACAAGACTCTACACTTCTACTACATGCAAGACACTCAAGCTAGCACTACAATGCTTACATAGAATGCAAGTTTCTTTATTAAGCATGTTATAAACACAATTGAAAGCTCATGAACACTACTCCAAAACATCTTAGCCTCAAGAATTGACTCACCTAGTTGGAAAACTCATGCTTATAATTAAATAATGGACATCACACAAATCACCCATATTCATCAAACATGTGCCCTTCACAACAAGAGAGTTACCCATAATTACTCATAATTAAGCAATTTATAACATGATGGGTTTAAAAATCAATTTACGCTCACTCTCACAAGGAATTCACAAGTTACACACAATGAACCATAGGCTTTCCCTTAGTGTAATGCTCCACTATTATCCGAATGTCAAGTATGGGATCAATTAGGTCTTTTCTAGGTTGTAATATAGGCTAAGGGACGGGTAGGAACTATCTTGGCCAAGAATAGTGACTATCTTCCGTAGGCACTTTAAGACATCACTTTTTGCACTTAAGACCACTCTTCAACAACCAATTTACACCACTTTTATCTATCCATATCTTTTGTTTTGCCCCATATATTTTAAGCATTTTCATAAACACATGGTGAAAGTATTGTCTATTACCACATGAATTAAATTTTTTTGTTTTTATTTTTTTCCACAACCGTGATAATATTTCTAGTATAATGTCTATTACACCCATCCACCACACATCAATACCAATAACAATTACCTTGGGGCATCAAATTCACCTTTTTCTTCTTCAATTTTACTCTCCTAACTCAATTGATTTTTTATTAGAGCGCCTAGAAGCTTTTTGGATCAAATTAAGTTCTATCAAAGAAGGGATTAGGCTACATATGAGGCTTCCAAAGAAAAATATAAAGGCTCAAAGGGGATGACTAAGATTTATCATAAAGGGTAGATAAAAAAAAGGTATAAAACAAGGCTATCAGAGAAATGCCCATATCATCTCCTAAACCCACACTTTTTATTTTGCTTTACACACTGTAACGGCCCGAATCTGGTACCCAAAATGCTACATGGTGCTCATAACCCCGAAGGACCACAAGCTAACCCATGACTGATATCTGTACCTGTATACTGTATAATATATCATAAAATGCGAAAACATGAACTGAATGACCATAAGATTCAAAACTGAATGAATATCTGATAAACAATGTCCGAAAATGGTATAACAATACTAAAGTAAATCTGAAATAACTGTCTAATATGCTATAGTCTGAAAGCCTCTAAACTGTCTAAATAAGGAGTTGATGGGACATGTTCCCAACTAACTCCGACTACTAAAATAAACTAAAAACTGAATTTGTAATAAAATCATCATGTCCTCGGAGAAGGAGGACTCACTGCTAACTCTGATTGCTGAATTGGGATGCTATTGGTTCTCTGGAGCTCATGCTTCTAAATCTATAATATAAGACACCATAGAGAAAATACGTCAATACTTTGAATATACTGGTATGCAAGTGAGGTAGGCTGAATGCAATAGGTTCATATGCATGGACAATTCTAACTGACTAACTAACATGAATGTGAGAATACATGCATACATACGTAGTTGTAACTGAGATCATGTTAGGATTGAATACGGAGTTCTGACTACTGAGTCTACTAATTTTGACATTTGAGTCACTACTGAGTGAGAAAGACTGATACTTTATTACTGAATACTGAGGGGTTGATACTATGTTACTGATACATAAATAACTATTTCTGATAGTTTTGATTATGAAGAACTGGTCTGGTTGACTGTATCTGACAGTCCTAAAGCTGAATACTAATAACATGAGTTTGGATAACTGATATAACTGATAACATGAGTTTTGAGAACTGATATAACTGATAACATATGTGACTGAATCTGATAGTCCTGAATCTGATGAAACTAGCTGAGTTCTGAATTGACTATATCTGACAGTCCTAAAATCTGAAGAACTATCTGAGTTTTGTACTATATCTGAATTGACTGTATCTGACAGTCCTGAAATCTGAAGAACTATCTGAGTTTTTTTACTAAGACTGAGACTGAGATTGAAACTGAGACTGTGGAAAGTAGTCATCTAACCGACATGCCCCATATATGCTATTATAGCTAAGCTGGGGTCCAATCTCTTCCCTGACTAGAAGGGTGTCAATATCATACCACTGGTAAAGACAACTGTGAGTGACCCTCATATAACAGGTTACTCTAATGAGAACGGTAGGAACCCTCATATAGCAGGCTAAGCCCCCTCATCTACCCTCCTATAGAAGGCTATGATGTCTCAACCTATGATGGCTATATTATTATGGAACGCAAGGATTACTTCTAAGAATCACACCCTTAAAATAACAGGTGGGTTCCCATCCTTGGGCTCACTCGGTACTAACTCCTACTCTCATCTGAAAGACACTGAACTGATTAACTGAGCTGAACTGATACTAGTGGTATTGTTTAGTGAAGCTAAACTAACCTGAATTTACTGAGTTTCATTGACTGACGAAATGTACTGAGTTCTAAGGACTAACTGATAATACAGAAGTTACTGAGATTGACTGGAAATACTGAGGTTATTGAGATTACTGAGTACTGAGATAACTGAGATTACTGAACTACTGATATTACTGATATTTTTGAGATTTTTGGGTTTTCCTGAGTCACATGACTGACTGAGTTCTATGGATTATAGTTTGACTGAGAGTATCATGAAAACATGACATGGCTCTAGGCACACAACTAAATTGTCGGGTACAAGTACCCCCAGGACTCGATGGAAAGAAACTGACATAGCATGACTTACGTGAACATATGACCAATAACACAATTCATAATTCATATATTGAAGAACTTCATCAAACATATGATATGCATAAACTTGAACAAACATGGGGATTTAATAATATCATGCTAGTTGGGCACTTTTCCTTCATATCAATATTTAATCAAACACACGATAAGCATAATATATGTAGACACCATTATACAACAATTACACATCATGATTCAACATCTAATTTCATCATGCTAGAGTTTAATCATAGGTTCACATGAATATACATCTATACAAATCAATTCCACATAACATTAATCACCCAACATGGATTTGCATTCAATTGATCATTCTCAACATAAACAAAATAAACCCAACATGAAGTTCATAAAGAAAATCTAAAATCTTGACTTTAGAAAAGAGATTCTTGGGCTTCATGGACGAAAGGAGTCCATGAATGAATACTATGCATACCTGGGATATGATTTGTTGAGGATTGATGATGAAATCTTCTTGAATGTGAATCCCTAATAGAAACCCTAACTTTTTCTTGAGAGAAACTAGTATATTTCCGGTGAAGAATGACTAAATCACGTGTTATTGGGTATATATAGGGGTGGGAAATTGACCCTTTTAACCCTGGAAGCGTCTTTAATTTCTAAGAAAATTTCTCGATTTTCATCCTTGGCGCGACGCGCCACTATCGCGCCAAGTCACTGGAAAGTGACAAATGGGAAATTGCATGGTGGCGCGACGCGGAGCTATCGCGTTGCCACCTTGTCTGTGACCTGGAAGTTTGGCGCGACTCGTCACTATCGTAGTTCAACACTAGAAATTGACAATTGCCATTTGAGCTATCTCCGTGACGTGTTGAAGGCTTAGGTGATACACTGTCTCACTAAAAAGGCTTTAACTCTTCACCCAGGTGTCGAATTTGGGTGAATTTGGTATCGATGGAAAACTTATTCGATTTCCAACATGATAAAAAGTGAAAATCTTGAAAATACTACGTGTACAAAAGTGGATTCATCTTTCAAATAAACCTTCTAACATTCTTGGGAAACTTTTCAAGCTAGGAAAAGTACGGGGTATTACACACACACGCCAGGCAAGTTCAAGACATCACATGTAACAAGGAATATAAAAAAAATATCATACCACATATGGCACATGATCAACTCAATAGGATCATCATAGACTCTCAACCAAACAACAACATGAATTTAATTTTTAAGCCAAAAAGTACAAGAGTCATAAAGCCTACGAGTCTCAACAATAGTAATTTGCTCATTCAACATTCTTTTACAATTAAAACACTTGCTCCATGCAATCATAAATAGCACCAACCAAAATATCTTACACAAAAAATTTAAATTGAGTCAAAAATTGGGAATTTCCCCACCCCACACTTAAAAATCTACTTTATTCCCAAAATGAATTTAAGAGTAAGAGATAGAAATACTTCCTGAGGCCTCTAGGCCTAGCTAGTAGAGTCTTCACCTATCAAGAAGGTTCGGGGACCCCACACTCAATCTTTGCATGCTCCTTAGCTCAGGTTTTCGGTACTCAGACTTCCCTTCAACCTGTGACACAACAAAACCAAAAACTACATAAAGTAAAAAAAAACTAAAAACTAAAAAGAAAACATACCTTAACTTGGGTTGCCTCCCAAGAAACGCCTTATTTCGTGTCGTGGCATGACCCAATCAACTTCTTCCTCTACCTTGAGGATATGAATTTCACCCCCAATTTTGCATCCATCTTTTTGCTTCGCTCATAGGGTGGTGGTATAAAGATTAAGGAACTGAGTAATAAATGATACATGGTAAACCACTCGGCCTTGAAGTGAGGTATGTTTTTATGTTGCTTATTTGGTGTAACATCAAGAATATAAAATTCTTGTTCCTCATCTTCACACTCTTCCACTATTTTAAATGATTCCACAGACAAGACATCATCTAAACATAATGTATAAAAGTGCTTTGAGTGAGGCCCAACTAATCCCACTTTAAATTTTACACTATCCACAACACCCTCACTCTTATTCACCTTTTCAATTTCAGTCTTAAAGAAAAATGACAGTTGAGTGGCTGGGATTCATATGGTGGTGGTGGTATCTCCTTAACCCCTTCAATAATTTTAGTTTTCGAGTACTCAGACTTCCTCGAATTATCAGCAACTTTGTCTGCAACAGGTTGGGAAGTCAACTCTGCATCTACCTCCGTTTTTTTCTTTGTAGGTTCTACATTAAGCTCTGTACCATTCCTCAAAGTGATTGCAATTACCTGTTCATTGTCACTTGAAAAATCACCTTGAGGTCTGGTATTATGAACCTGCTGTACTTGCCCTATCTGCATTTCCATGTTCTTTATGGCAATCTTCTGACTCTTTAGAATATCCTCATTACTCTTTATATCCGCTATCAACTTGGCTTGATTAGCTAAAAGTTTTTTCAGTATCTTTTCCAAATTGCTCATTTGAATTGGGGCCAGGTTATTCTGAACCTGTAGCTGCTGAAACTGCTGCTACTGATTGTAGGCATTCACATAACATTATTGAATCGGGGTTGACAACACATATATCTATAGAATGATCACTATTTTCACAAATCATACACCAACAAGAATCGTTATCACTTGAAAACCATCTATCCCAGGCTGACATCTCAAGAAGTATGGGAAATAAAAAAGAATAAAGAAACTAAAAAGATAAATTATTAAACTATTTACAACTCAATATAGATAAACTAAAATAAGCTAGTTGCCAATTTACAAATCCCCAGCAACAGCGCCAAAAACTTGACAGCACCCAAGCAGATACGTAAGTGTACGTGGTCTACTAAGTAGTAAAGTGACCTTCAAAAAAGTCGAATATAGATCCCACAGGGACTTGTGTTAAACAACTGCCCACTTCTAGTTTAACGATTGAGAAAAAAGTAAACAAGAAGGTTTTAGAATTATAAACTAAAAACAAACTAAACTAATGCGGAAAAGTATTGACTTGGGACAATCAATGGATAAAAGCCCAGGGCTAAGGCTTACGAACAATCATACTATGTTATTGAACTACATTTGTTAAATCGCTTATCTTGGTTGTTGATGCGTAGGGTTAATTGCATGAACATGGTCTCCCGACCTCTAACCGTTTACCTAACTTGGACATTACAACTACATCATTAAGCGGGAATGTAATAATCCAATTAGGTTATTTAAGCTATCATCCTACGGGTGAATCAAGTAAGGCTTCTAATTACATCCTTGTCCAAGATGCTAATTTCAATTCCTTATTTTATAAAGAACTAAGAACCATACTTCGTCTATTCCCATGTTCTATGTCTCTATTTCCTCTCCCGAGATCACAAGGTCGACAATACATGTATTCTAAGGGTGATCAATTCTCAAAATAATTAAATCAAGAATAAACAAAAAACCATAATGATAAGCAATTAAACAAAATTAATTCAAAACGAAAGTAGTCATGATCTTGGCCTTAACCTCGGAAAGGAAGTTTAGCCTTTAACAGAAATATTCATCATCCAATTTCTTGGATTGATGATACAAACCATGAAAGAAACTAAAGTTAAGATAATAAAACCCTAAAGAACGTTTAGAGCAACCTCCAATTGTCCAAGGATGTCCAAAAGTGTGTAAAAACGTGACAATGATGTATTTATAGAAATAGAAGTAGCCTAAGCCATGTAGGAGTTGAATTCTAACAATTTGAGAGAACGGGAGTAGAGGGGGCGCCGCCCTGGGTTGAGCCCTGGTCTAGGTGAGGTGCTGCCCTATGTAGAGAATTGCTCCAAGTGAGGCTGCACCCAGGCTATAGCCCCTCTCCAAGTGAGGCTTCGCGGGCTTATAGCCTTGACTCTCTGGAAGTTGTCTTTCAAATTTTGGTTAAGTGTTGATCCTTCAATCTTTCATCCCTTGACTTGTGGTGTATTTTCAATGGATTTCCAGCATTTTCAACATCAAAATATCATCATATTCAGCTCACAAAGCTTCCTAAACAATCACACCATACTAATTAAAGACAATCACAACACAATACCCATGACGATGAATCAAAACAAGAGCTAAGCTAGGCTAGTTTGCATTGATCTTTAACTTTATGTTTCGACTCTCAACTTAATCAAATCGAGCCTTGCATATTACCAACAAGTTATTCCACTCATAATTACACATTAAAACCATTTGGAATACATTAAACACAATAGAATCCAATGGGACCAACTAGACAAGCACCTAGCTCAAGCTAGTAACGCTAGTTTCCACGATTAACTCTAAATGAATATCTTAGGTATGAACTTATTTGGAATTCACTTTGAACATTTTAAACACATTCTTTAACACTTATATGAACATTTATCTCATTATCAACCCATATATCAACGAATTTTCCTCAAAACAAGGCTAAAAAGACTAGAATAGTGACACTAAAATGCATAAATAAACCCAACATCATAGTCGTTTGTATACTTCCCTGATAGAGAAACTTGGAGTTTTTTGGAATTTATTTAAGGTATAACCTTTCTTTCTCCAGATAGTTCTTTTCTTTGAACACTTTTTTAATCATCCAAGATGCTATTTGAGGATTCATGTCCCATAGTCTTCCTCCTTTGATATAGTAAGCATGTATCTATTTGAACAAACAGTTGCTTTATTCCATAATTCTATATTGACCAAATTTTGACCTCCTGCCACTTAGGTCCAACATATTTTATCCCATGCTATCAGTGCTTTATTGGATGGTTCAGTTGTACCGGTCCAAAGGTACCACCCATAAATCTTTTCAATAATTTTTATGATCTATGTTGGAAGAATGAATATTTGCGCCCAAAAAGTTTGAATTGAAAATAGAGAACTCTTCACTAAGGTTGTTCTTCCAGCATATGATAAGAATCTAGAGGTCCAACAATTGACTCTTCCCAATATTTTTTCGATTAATGGCTCACATTGAACAACATCTAACCTCTTTGTACTCAATGAAACTCCAAGATATCTGAAGGGTAATTCTCTTTTAGAGTAGCCTAGTAAATCTAAAATTTGTAATGGGATGGGAGAAGGGACACCTCCAAAATAAACAAATGGGATAGGAGGAGGGACACCTCCAAAATAAACAATATTTTTTTGGATATTATCTTTCAAACTAGAAGCTGTTGAGAAAAACTGAAAATTACTTTGTAATAGAGCTACTAATGTGACATCACCTTTACAAAAGAGTAGCAGATCATCAACGAACCCCAAATATATCAACCCTATTTTTGTATATCTAGGATGATAGCTTAATCCATCGATGGTTTTTAAATCTTTCAATATTCCGCTCAAATAATCTATGGCAAGAACAAATAAGAATGGAGATATGGGGTCGCTCTGTCATAACCCTTGTAATACCCTACGATTTTCCTAACTTAAACTCTCTCCGAAATGTTAAGGGTTATCTCTTAGAAAAAATGATGTTTAATTTGTGTGAATTATTTAGATTTGAACTTTCCATGGTGTAGGAAATTAAATTAGCTTTCGAACGATATAAGATTCGCCTAAATCCGATAATCGGGTAAGAAGTTATGGATATTTTAAGTTCCAATCGTAAAACACCATCATTTGGACCCTTAGCGCATCGCGGATCAGTGAAAAATCCCAATTGTCAATATCCAGTGAGGCCCCATAATTTTGGCGCATCGTGGAGAGGCCTAATTTTTTGTTTGGCAATTTCCAGTGTGACCTCGCAATACTGATGCGTCGCGCCAGTGTTCAAAATGACAAACATAAGGGAACCACAATTGTAGCGCATCGCGGAGGGAGCCCATTTCCCGTTAATCCAATTTCCAGTGAGCCACCGTGATAGAGGCGCATCGCGGTGGCCACCCAGTTCGTCAAATATTGCATTTTTCAGTTTCGTTTGGGGGTTTAAAGAGGGCATTTTGGTCATTCTCCAAACCCTCGGTCCGTCCAATAACAGAAGATTAATCATATCTCAGAGCACATTATGCTTTATTCATCACTCTCTCTCAAAGCAAAATCCTAGTTCATCAACTTTCTCCCTAAGAAATCCAAGATTCCTCCATTAACTCTCCAAGATAACTCAAGATTGATATTTCCCAATACAAGAACACTAAGAAATCATCTCCAAAGCATCAATAGGAATCAAAGATTCAAACCTTTCATCAAAGAGCATCAATTAAGGTATGTGGGATTGAATAAGGATAAATCATTTATCCTTGTGCCCAAAGTTATGTTTTTCAATAAATTTCTTCTGATTTGAAATTAGGGTTTACACCCATAGTATATTACTGATGATTTTTGAGTATGATATGATTGAATTATGAAGTCCTATGTTTGTTTTGAGTTAAAGAATGCTCTTTTATGATTTTGAATACCATGAGCACGATTTGAGATATTGTTTACAGCTTTTCAATTGAATTGAGCATGATATTGTGATTTAAATCCATCAACTTGATATTATTGAAGCATGGATTATTATCCAAGATTGATTATTGTGATTTCAAGAAAGTTGATGCTATAAGCATCTTATGAGAGATTGTTTACAGTTTTCAATACAGCTTTGATCTTTTGATCATTGGTTTAGATTTGGAATCCACTACAAATTTTATAATTTACAGAACTCAGATTTACTCAGATAAATGCATAACTGATTTTCATACGAATCCTTATGCTAGTTTTAAAAAGTGGATTTCCAATGGTTTTGAGCATACAAATTTAAGAGGGAGTAGTATTTAGCACTGAGCGGGAAGTGTTGGTTTAGCATTCCTTATGTTCCACAGAATTACGTAGCCAATGTAGATACAGACTCAGATTATTCCCATTTATATGGATGACAGATTTAGCTTGTGATAGATCACCTGGATTAGGTTATACTCCCTGGCAAGAGTATGACACCTCTCCCCAATGTGAGGTTTCGCTCTTAGGAGGTCAAGACTTTGGCCTCCATGTAGATCACATGGTTTATTTTGGTTAAGAGAACCTCCCTGCTGGTAAAAGATATACAACTTTTCAGATAAAGCATTTTTCCTAAAGCTTTGAAAGAATCCCCTTGCAGAATAAGTTTTTCAGATATGATTTAAGAATAAGAACAGAATACAGATTTTAGAACTAAGTGTTATGGCTCATGAGATTTTTACTATATGTTTTACTATTCTTGATTATGATCTTCAGCTTTTAGATTTATCCAAGCCTACCTGAGTCATTTACATTTTGCATGCATGATTTCTTAGACTATGATGATTTTTTTACTTATTACATACACCCCCATATACTCAGTATATCCTCAAAGTATTGATCCACATATATGTCTATGTGCTATATTGTCTTATAATATAGGTTCAGGTGCTCAGCCTCAGCAGCGACAATAATTTTTTAGCGTCTCATCTATATCGCTGCAGTTGGTGAGTCCTCATAGTTGGAGGACTTAGCTATTTATGTTTTAGTTTATTAGTAGATGCCCCTTTATTTATTTCAGACAGTTTGAGTCAGTTGGGTCCTATCCCAGTGACTCTCTAGATTCATATAGTAGAGGCTTGTCGGACTACTAGATTCAGTTTTAGATCTCAGTTGTCGTATTGAGGCTTTTTAGTATTTGTTTAATTAGATTGATGAGATTAGTACTTTCAGATATATTCAGATAGTTTTCTGCATTTTATCATGATTTTATACTTACATTACCCTATGATGAGATTTAGATGTATTACAAAGCAGCTAAGGTTAGCTCAAGACTACTTGTAGTTTGGAGCATCGTGTGACATCCTGGGAACTAGTTTTCAGGGAGTATAAACTTGGTATCAGAGCCTAAGGTTTAGAGAGTCCTATGGAGTTAGACAAGCCATGTTACATAGAGTCTTGATCATCGGTGTGAAGCGCGCCACATCTATGATCAAGCGGTTATGGAGCGTTTTAGGAAAATCTTTTTTTTCTTTCATAATCCATCATGCTTATAGTTGTATCTATCTATTATTAACTCATGATCTTTTATGATAGAATATGCCTCTTCGTAGAGCTAATGCCTATAGAAATGATAACCATCCACCTTAGCCCACAAATTCTTTAAATGAGAATGTGTCACATGCAGAGTTTCGGGCAGCTTTTCAGGCGCTAGCCCAAGTTATGACAGCTAATGTTCAAGGTAATCATCAGGCTGCAGTCCCACCTCAGCAGGATAAAGATTTATCCACAGCCAAAATTTGAGACTTTATGAGAATGAACCCACCGAATATCTTTGGGTGGAAAACAGGTGAGGACCTACAGCTGTATCTTGATGAGGTGAAGAAGATCACCCAAATTATGCATATTTATGAAGAAGAGAGTATAGAATTGGCATTTTATAGGTTGAAAAAAGTTGCCTATGACTGGGTGGTGATATGGAAAAAGAATAGAGGGGAGAATGCAGCCCCTATGACTTGGCAGATATTTCAGGATGTCTTTTTAGATAAATTCTCCCCACTTGAGATGAGGGAAGCTAGGATAGAAGAGTCCATGAACCTGAGGCAAGTCTCTATGATAGTGAAGGAGTATTGCCTCATGTTCAACTAGTTGTCTAAGTATGCACCTGATTAGATGGCTGACTCTAGGTGAAGCATGAGTAAGTTTATGACCGGTGTGTCAGGGATGGTAGTTAAGGAGTGTAGGACTATTATGCTTAATAAGGATATGGATCTTTCTAGATTGATGATGCATGCTCAGCAGATTGAGGTAGAAAAGATAAAGGAAATAGAAAGAGTAAATAAGAGGGCTAGAACAAGGCAGTTTGATCATGGTCAAAATAGTTTTGGGGGAGAAAATCATTCACAGTTTCAAAATCAGTCATCTATGCCTGTACCTTCTTAAGCCAGTGCTCCTGCTCCTAGAAACAGGCAAAAATAGTATGGTAAGTCTTCTATGTCCAGATCTTTATATAGTGTGAGTGGTAGGCCCAGTTATCCTAAGTGTTCTAGGTGTGGCAAGAATCATCCTGGTAAGTATCTAGTAGGATAGAGAGGTTGTTATAGGTATGGATAGCCAGGACATGGAATCAAAGAGTGCCCGCATGCTAGATAGGGAAATAAGTATGTTCGTCCTCAGACTCCGACTAATAGTACACCAACTCCTCTAGGTCGCCCAGCTCCTCTTCAGGGCGCATCATCCAATACTACTGGCGGTCAGCGCTAGAATTGATTTTATGCTTTTCCCTCACGCCAGGAGTAGGAGGATTCCCCATATATTGTTACTGGTATGCTTTGTGTCTTTTATTTTGATGTGTTTGTGTTGTTAGACTCCGGGTCAAGTTTTTCTTATATGACCCCGTTAGTTGCTGTGAATTTTGAGATAAATTATGAAAAGATTCCCGAGCCTTTCTTGGTTTCTACCCCAGTAGGTGAGTTAGTTGTTTCTAACAAAATCTATAAAAAGTGTCCTATCACTGTCCATTATAAAGTCATGTTAGCAGACTTGATAGAGTAAGATATGGTTTATTTTGATCTTATTCTTGGTATGGACTGGCTCCATTCCTATTATGCTTCTATAGATTATCGCACTCGAGTGGTAAAATTTCAATTTCTAGATGAGCCAACCTTTGAGTGGTTCGATAAATCAGTGTCTCCCAAGAGTCATTTCATATCTTATATTAAGGCCAAAAAGTTGATATCCAACGATTGCATTTATCACCTAGTTTGAGTTAAAGTGTAACGCCCCGAATCTAGTACCCAAAATGCTACACGGTGCCCATGACCCCGAAGGGACCACAAGCTAACCTATGACTGATATCTGTAAACTGAGCACTGAATAATAGTAATAATATCATAAATGCGGAAACATGAACTGAAAGGCCATAAGGTTCAATACTAGTATATAACTGAAAAATATGGTATAACAATACCAAAAAACAACTGAGTTAATTGTCTGAACATACTGTAGTCTAAAAGCCTCTAAACTATCTGAATAAGAAGTTGATGGGATATGTACCCAACTAACTCCGACTATAGAAATAAACTAAAAACTGAATTAGTAATGAAATCATCATGTCCTCGAAGAATGAGGACTCACTGCTAACTCTGATCGCTGAACTGGGATGCTACTGGTTCTCTGGAGCTCATGCTTCTAAACCTATAGTATAAGACCCCATGGCGCAAATGCATCAGTACTTTGAATGTATTGGTATGCAAATGAGGTAGGCTAAATGCAAATGGTTCATATGCATGAACAATACTAACTGACTGAATAACATGAATGTGAGAATAATGCATGACTACTTAACTATAACTGAGATCATGATAGGACTGAATACTAAGTCTACTAATATTGACCCCTGAGTTGCTGATAAGTGAGAAAGACTGGTACTGTATTACTGAATACTGAGGGACTAATACTATGTTACCGATACATGAATAACTATTTCTGACAGTTCTGATTATGAAAAACTGATCTGGTTGACTGCACCTGACAGTCCTGAAGCTGAATACTGATAACATGAGTTTTGAGAACTGACATAACTGATAACATGAGTGACTTTATCTGATAGTCCTAAATATGATGGCACTATCTAAGTTCCATTCTATATCTGAGTTGACTATATCTGACAGTCCTGAAATTTGAAGATCTATCTGAGTTCTTTTACTGAGGCTGACACTGAGACTGAAACTGTAACTGTGAGAGGTAGTCATCTAACTGACATGTACCATATATGCCATTATAGCTAAGCTGAGGTCCAATCTCTGCCTTGACTGGAAGAGTGTCAATACCGCACCACTGGTAAAGACAACTGTGAGTGACCCTCATATAACAGGTTACTCAAATGGGAATGGTGGGAACCCTTATATAGCAGGTCAGTCTACCTCATCTACCCTCATATAACAAGCTATGATGTCTCAACCTATGCTGGCTACGTAGTTCTGGAATGCAAGGATGACTTCTAAGAATCACACCCTTAAAATAACAGGTGAGTTCCCATCTTTGGGCTCACTCGGTGCTAACTTCTACTCCCATCTGAAAGACACTGAACTGATTAACTGAACTGAGATGATTAACTAAACGAAACTAATACTAGTAGTATTATATAGTGGAGCTAAATTGAATTTACTGAGTTCCATTGACTAACGGAATATAATGAGTTCTGAGGACTGACTGAGAATACTGAAGTTACTGAGATTGATTGGGAATACTAAAATTACTGAGATTTCTGAGATTTTCTAAGTCACATAACTGACTGATTTCTATAGATCATAGCTTGACTGAGGAGATCGTGAAAACATGACATGGCTCTAAGCACACAACTAAATGTTTTGGTATAAGTACCCCCAGGACTCGATGAGAAGAAACTGACATAGCAAGGCTTAACTGACATAGCAAGGCTTACTTGAACACATGATCAACAACACAATTCATAATTCATATATTGAAGCACTTCATCAAACATGTGATATGCATAAGCTTGTACATACATGGGGATTTCATGATATAATATTAGTTGGGCATTGTTCCTTCATCTAGGCATTTAATCATACACATGGTAATCATAGCACATGTAGACAACATTATACAATAATTAATCATCATGATTCATCTCTAATTTTATCATCCTAGGGTTTATTTATATGTTCACATGAATATACATCTATACAAATCAATTCCATATAAAATTGATCACCCAACAAGGATTGGAATTCAATTGATCATTCTTAACATAAACCAAACAAACCCAACATGAAATTCATACAGAAATCCATAAACTTAAACTTAAAAAAGAGATTCTTGGGCTTCATGGACGAAATAAGTCCATGAATGAACACTACGCATACCTTAGCTTGTGATTCTACGAAGATTGACGATGAATTCCCTTGGAATTGAACCTTCTATTAAAAAAACCCCAGGGCTTGTTCTTGAGGGTTTTTGAGAGTAATTGAGTATAATTTGCTGAATTATGGCCAAATCATGTGTTATAAGGCTTATATAGGGTGGAAAATTGACCCTTTTAACCTTAGGACACGTATTTAATTTTTGAGAAAATTTTCCAATTTTCATCCTTAGCGCGACGCGCTACTGTCGCGCCAAGTCACTGAAGCTGGACAATTGGGAATCTGCATGGTGGCGCGATGTATAGCTATCATGTTGCCACCTTGTTCGAGACCTGAAAGTTTGGCGCGATGTGCTACTATCGCGGAGTAACACTGAAAATTGACAATTGCCATTTGAGCTATCTTCGCAACGTGCTGAAGGCTCAGGTGATACACTGTATCACCAAAAAGGCTCTAACTCTTTGCCCGAGTGTCGAATTTGGGCGAATTTGATATCGATGGAAATCTTATTGAATTTCCCACATGAAAAAAAGTGAAAATATTAAAAATACAACGTGTACAAAAGTGGATTCATCTTTCAAATAAATCTTCTAACATTCTTAGGAAAAATTTTCAAGCTGGGAAAAGCACGGGGTATTACATAAAGACACTAAGTCTAAGACCCCAATAGTTCAGTTAGTCAATGTAGTAAATGAGTTTCCAGATGTCTTTCCAGAAGATCTCCCAGGGGTACCTCCCGATAGAGAGATAGAATTTGGTATTGACCTTCTCCCAGATACTCATCCTATTTTTATACCTCCTTATTGTATGGCTCCTACTGAGCTAAAGAAGTTGAATAAGAAACTCAAGGATCTTTTAGATAAAGGTTTGATCAGGCCTAGTGTTTCTCCATGGGGCTCTTCCGTCCCATTCGTGCGAAAGAAAGATGGTTCTTTGTGCATGTGCATTGACTATCGTCAGCTAAATAAAGTCATAGTCAAGAACAAATATCCTCTTCCTAGAATTGATGAACTGTTTGATCAATTACAAGGTGCAAGTTATTTCTCAAAGATAGACCTTAGATCCGACTATCATCATCTTAAAGTAAGGGAATGTGATATTCCAAACACAGTTTTTAGAACCCATTATGGTCATTTTGAGTTTCTAATCATGTTCAAAACCCATTATGGTCATTTTGAGTTTCTAGTCATGTCTTTCGGGCTAACCAATACCCCAGCAACTTTCATAGATCTCATGAATTGAGTGTTCAAATAGTATCTATACATGCTTGTCATAG
The DNA here is from genome assembly GCF_002878395.1 of Capsicum annuum. Lineage (NCBI taxonomy): Eukaryota > Viridiplantae > Streptophyta > Magnoliopsida > Solanales > Solanaceae > Capsicum > Capsicum annuum. The sequence goes on from NC_061116.1 coordinate 12,149,266, forward strand.
TATTCATAAATGATATCCTTGTGTACTCCAATAGGGAGGATGACCATGCATACCATCTTAGAATTGTCTTGCAAACTCTTAGAGATCATCAATTGTTCACCAAATTTAGCAAGTGTGAGTTTTGGCTAAGATCAGTAACCTTTCTTGGTCATATTATTTCCTCCGATGGCATTAGAGTTGATCCCCAAAAGACAGAAGCCATAAGAAATTAGCCTAGACCTATCTTTCCATCAGATATTAGAAGTTTCTTGGGTCTAGCTAGCTATTATCGTTGTTTTGTTAAAGGTTTCTAGTCTATTGCATCTCTTATGTCTAGATTAACCCAAAAGAAAGTTAAGTTCCAATGGTCAGATTCCTGCGAGAAAAGTTTTTAGGAGTTGAAGACTCGACTCACTTTAGCCCCAGTGTTAGCATTACCTGATGGTATAGATTATTTTGTGGTGTATTGTGATGCCTCTAGAGTTGGTTTGGGTTGTGTGTTGATGCAGAGAGGTGAGGTCATAGCCTATGCCTCTAAATAGTTGAAACCACATGAAAAGAACTACCCAACCCATGATCTGGAATTAGCTGTTGTGGTATTTGCTCTGAAAATCTAGAGACACTATCTGTATGGTATTCATGTTAATGTATTCATAGACCACAAAAGCGTACAGTAAATATTTACTTGGAGGGAGTTGAATCTCTATCAGAGAAGATGGTTAGAGTTTTTAAAAGACTATGATATGAGTGTATTGTACCATCTAGGCAAGGCCAATGTAGTGGCAGATACCCTTAGTAGATTGTCTATGGGAAATATTGCTCATGTGGAGAATGGACAGAAAGACTTAGCTCAAAAAGTTCATCGTTTGGATAGATTTGGTGTTATGTTGGTTTGAGGTAAGTGATGCCACTTTTCTTAGGCCTAATGCAGTGTTTGAAGCTATGGAAAAAGTCAAGTTGATTAGAGAAAGATCGAAAATATCCTAGAGTCGCCAAAAATTCTATGCAGATGTGAGAAGAAGGGACCTCAAGTTTGAAGCCGGTGATTTTGTGTATTTGAAGATTTCACCCATGAAAGGGGTGTAGAGATTTGGAAAGAAGGGGAAGCTTAGTCCCCGATATGTTGGCCTTTATAGAATTCTGAGTCATGTTGGGAAAGTTGCTTATGAGATTGAGTTGCCTGCGCACTTGTCAGCAGTTCATATTGTATCGGTGACTGCACTGTTGTAGTTCCTTTAGAAAGTTCAAATATTCATAACAGCCTTTCGTATGAAGAGATTCCAGCTGAGATTTTAGATCATCCGATCCATAGACTAAGGAACAAAGAAGTTTCCTTGGTCAAAGTTCTTTGGCAAAATCAGTCCCTTGAGGGTGCCACGTAGGAAGCAGAAGCTGATATGCGAGCTACGTACCCTTACCTCTTCTCTACAACCTCAGATTTTCCAAAGTTAATACTCTTTCTTAATTCAGTCCTTTTCTAATCGCAGATTCAACTATATAATCATTTTCATGTGAGTTCATGCACTCACAGAACTACTCAGAAGCTCAGAATGATTTAGATTTAGATATTCAGTTTATTTCAGTTGTGCATGCTATCTTATGCTCTCAGATTCCTCAAAAATTTCAGCTTAGCTATCCACATTCGAGGACGAATGTTCCCAAGGAGGAGATATTGTAATACACTACGATTTTCCTAGCTTAAACTTTCCCTGAAATGTCAAGGGTTAGCTCTTAGAATAAATGATGTTTAATATGTGTGAATTCTTTAGATTCGAACTTTCCATGGCATAGGAAATTGAATTAGCTTTCCAACGATAAAAGATTTGCCTAAATCCGATAACCGGGTAAGAAGTTATGGCTATTTTAAGCCCCAGTCGTAAAACATAGTCATTTGGACCCTTAGCGCATCACGGAGCAGTGAAAAATCCCAATTTTCAATTTTCAGTGAGGCCCCGCAATCTTGGCTCATCGCGGAGAGGCACAATTTCCCGTTTGGCAATTTCCAGTGTGACCTCGCGATACTGGCGCGTCGCGCCAGTGGTCAAAATAACAAACATAAGGGAACCATAATTATGGCGCATCACGGAGAGAGCCCATTTCCTGTTCGTCCAATTTCCAGTGAGCCACTGCGATAGTGGTACGTCACGGTGGCCACCCAATTTGCAAAATATTGCATTTTTCAATTTCATTTGGGAGTTTAAAGAGGGCATTTTGGTCATCCTCCCAACCCCTAATCCGTCCAAAAATAGAAGATTAACCATATCTCAAAGAACATTATGCTTTATTCATCATTCCCTCTCAAAGCAAAACCCTAGTTCATCAACTTCCTCCCCAAGAAATCTAAGATTCCTCCGTTAACTCTCTAACATAACTCAAGATTGAGATTTTCCAATATAAGAACACTAAGAAATCATCTCCAAAGCATCAATAGGAATCAAAGATCCAAGCCTTTTATCAAAGACCATCAATTAAGGTATGTGGGGTTTGAACAAGGATAAATCTTCTGTCCTTGTGCCCAAAGTTATGTTCTTCAATAAATTTCTTATGATTTGAAATTGGGATTTACACCCATAGAATCTTATTGATGGTTTTGAGTATAAAATGATTGAATTATGAAATCTCATGTTTGTTTTGAGTTAAAGAATGCTCTTTTATAATTTTGAATACCATGAGCATGATTTAAGTATTGTTTACAGCTTTTCAATTGAATTGAGCATGATATTGTGATTTAAATTCATTAACTTGATATTATTGAAGCATGGACTATTATCCAAGATTGATTATTGTGATTTCAAGAAAGTTGATGCTATAAGCATCTTATGTGCAAGATTGTTTATAGTTTTCAATACAGCTTTGATCTTTTGATCATTGGTTTAGCATTGAAATCCACTACAGATTTTACAGTTTACAGAACTCAGATTTACTCAGATAAATGCATAACTGATTTTCATACGAATCCTTATGCTAGTTTTAAAAAGTGGATTTCCAATGGTTTTAAGCATACAAATTTAAGAGGGAGTAGTATTTAGCACCGCGCAGGAAGTGTGGAATTAGCGTGCCCTATCTTCCACATAACTACATAGCCAATGTAGGTACAGACTCAGATTATTTCCATTTATATGGATGACTGATTTAGCTTGTGATCGATCACCTGGATTAGGTTATACTCCTTGGTAAGAGTATAACACCTCTCCCCAACGTGAGGTTTCCTCCTTAGGAGGTCAAGACGTTGGACTCCATATAGCTCACATGGTTTATGTCAGTTAAGAGAACCTCCCTGCTAGTAAAATATATACAGCTTTTTAGATAAAGCATTTTTCCTAGCTTTGAAAGAATCCCCTTGCAGAATAAGTTTTTCAAATATGATATAAGAATAAGAACCTAATACATATTTTAGAACTAAGTGTTATGACTCACGAGATTTTTACTATATGTTTACTATTCTTGATTATGATCTTCAACTTTTAGATTTATCCAAGCCTGCGTGAGTCATTTACATTTAGCATGCATGATTTCATATACTGTGATGATATTGTTTACTTATTGCATACACCTCATATACTCAGTACATCCTCAAAGTACTGATCCACATATACGTCTATGTGCTACATTGTCTCATAATGTAGATTCAGGTGCTCAGTCTCAGCAGCGACAGTGATTTTCAAGCATCTCAGCTACATTCTTGCAGTTAGTGAGTCCTCATAGTTCGAGGACTTAGCTATTTATATTTCAGTTTATTAGTAGATGTCCCTTTATTTATTTTAGACAGTTTGAGTCAGCTGGGGCCTGTACCAGTGACTCTCTAGATTCATATAGTATAGGCTTGTCGGACTACCAGATTCAGTCTTAGATCTTAGTTGTCATATTCAGGCTTTTCAGTATTTGTTTAATCAGATTGATGAGATTAGTATTTTCGAATATATTCCGATAGTTTTCTGCATTTTATCATGATTTTATACTTACATTACCCTATGATGAGATTTAGATGTGTTAGAAGACAGCCAGGGTTAGCTCAGAACTACTTGTAGTTCAGAGCAACGTGTGACGTCCTGAGAACTAGATTTTGGGGCGTTATAACCCCTTTCTTGTGGTAAAAGGCGTAGTGCTTTGTCCATTTAGCACTATTGAGTAAGTAACAGTAGTCATACATTGGATGATCCATGTGGAGAACAAAATTGGGAAGCCTAGCAACCTTAATATTTGTTCAATAAAAGGACACTCAATTAAGGCATAGGCCTTTTGCATGTCAACTTTCACCATGCACCGAGGGGAGATATTCTTATTCCATAACCTTTCACAAGTTCATGACTCATTATAATATTATCAGTTATAAGTCTTTCGAGGACAAAAGCAGCTTGGCAATTATCGACTAGATAAGTAATCACGGATTGCATCCTATGGCTAATAACCTTTGAGATAATTTTGTATAGTACTGTACAACAGAAAAAAGGTCTATATTCTTTTATTGATGATGGGTTTTTCACCTTTGGGATCAAAGTAACTGAGGCACAAATTGATAGCTCCGCATAGTCTTCCAGTGATAAAAAATTCCAACACTTCATGGGTCACTTCTTCTCCAATTAGTGGCCATAATATTTTTTGAAAAAATGGGCATTGAATCCATTGCATCCTAGTATATGTTTGTCCTTTATACTCATGAGTTCTATATATACTTCATCCCCTGTAACAGGCTTAATCAACTCAAGTTGCTAGTTTCTATTCAAAGAAGGGTCAAGTAACATGATATCAATTCGCACTACTGGAATTTGATGAGCAGCTCTTCCCAGTAACTCCTTGTAAAAGTTCTTAACTTCCTGGTCAATCTCTGGGTCTGATTCTATGATACTCCCATCAACAGTTTTAAGTCTCTTTATTTGGAGTTCTTTAAACAGACATAGAAAATAGCCCGTATTGGCGTCTCCCAATTTCAACAATTCAACTTTAATTTTTGTTTAGCTATGCTTTCTTACACCAGTATCCATTTCTCAAGTTGCTGCTTTGCCTCAATTTCAAGTTTGACCAGTTCAATTTGTCTAGTGAAATCCCTCATCTGCGTTTGTATGACCATGAGATTCTTGATCTTCTCCTCAATACCCTTGTACTCATGATTTATTAGATTTTTCATGCCATTTTTTACCTATTTAAATTTATTCCAGATTGCCCTCATACCATATCCTTGAACACGCTTGCACCATTCCTTTTTTACAACTTGAAGAAAAGTAGGATTAGTAGATAAGTAGTTATACAACTTGAAAACCTTGACCTTTCTTGCACCAACAACTTCAATCTTCACATTTAAAGAACAATGATTAGAAAATTGTGGATCCATGACCACAACCTTCAATATGGGGCCATATTTGTAACCAATAAGCATTGACAAACATCCAATCGATTTTGCTAAGAACGTGATTATTTGACCATCTATAGCACCTTCCCACGAACTTTATTTCAATGAGTCCTGTATCTGTTATGAACTCTTTGAAATCCTTTACTTCCATCTCTTGGACAATATTCCTATAGATTCGATCATCAGCTGGCAGATTTTAATTCCATAGCAGCTTCTTGTCTTGAACAGTATGTAATCCATAAATTATATTCAACTGAAAAACCATACTTGTATCTCGAGTGCCAGAACCTATTCCATGCATAAATTATTTATGCTCATCTGTGACGTGAAAATTAACATAGATCGAATTCCATAATATCCATATTCTACCCCCTGGAGCTTTTTGGTAGTTGGCAACCCACTGCCAATACCCTACTAGCTTTTTGATAATCCTTGGAGCATTTCATTTCTTGTACTCTATTTTCAATAACAGCAATAAGTACTACTTGAATAAATTTACAAAAATGCTTAAACTCTTGGTGCTTGTACACCTTATTTATCCCCCTAACATTCCAAGTGACTATATTCATAAAACGAGGAGGGGTGTGATTTGCCCACTATCCATCAACATACTCCCCTTATCCATCTGCTCACTTGTTGAACTAGTATCTTGCTCCCTTTTTTGTCCCAAAGTCAAAGTGTTGAGCGGATCTGTATCACGAATTTGAAATAAATCATGGCTTCTTATTACGGTTTTGGTACCATACTTCCTTCTAGATTGTATCCACTCATCAGCATTTACTTGTTGAGGTTTGTCATTCAACTGGTTTAGCGTCACCTCATCAGGGCATAAACTTACTTTCCATATACCTTGGCTATCAATAGTTTCATTAATTTTTGGGTCACGTACTCACTGAGCTTTCCGCTCTTTTTTTGTGTTGGTTCAAGATATGGTTGTGGTTGTTCTGCCCTTTTTTGCCTTTGTATTGTAGGGCATTGATGACCAATCTGACAACACTTGGGACATTAGCTTGGTTTCCAATCATATATCACTGCTTGATCAACAATTCCCCCCTCTGGAACACATAATACAATAGAAACCGGTAATAGTCTAGTCACATCCATTTCTACCAAAATATGCACATAGGAAATCCTTTCTGCATTTGTTGTGCAATTATCTGCATACAATGGCCTCCCCAAACCATTTCCAATCCTGTTTAGGTTGTCTTTGCTCCAGCAATTGAGGGCAAGATTAGGCAATTTTACCCACAAGGGTATGGTCTTCAAAACTTCCTCATTAAAATTGACCCAGTTGTCCAAGCCGTTAGTATAATGGGTCTATTATTCAATGTACAAGGACCTGTGTATAGCTCTTCATCTCTTTCCTCTTGACTATTCATTCGAATGACAAAGTAACCATCAGTGTGGTATAGTATCCTTGGTTTAGCAATGAAATTCCAATGGGATGCTATGAATCTCTCTACAACTCTGATAGTGGGTGTATTCCTCACGACAAGGCCCCATTCCAGTTGTGATGTTTAGTTTCTATATCCTTTCTTGACAGATGCACAACAAATTTCCCCTTCTTCAATCATTGGAGGTTCATAGCTTAAGTTCATGCCTCTGGAAGCTAGTTTGTTTGTAGTGAAAATACCCACCCACGTTCTACCTGTATCGCGCCCCGCTACCCCATCAATTTGGCCACTTCCATTAGCATTTTAGTTGTAGGGTTTTGATTAGCCCCCATTGGAGCAAATCCAGATTTACCATGATAGGTTGGGGTGGTCTTTCGCCCCACCGGCAGTAGAGCATTGCTCGTTAATTAAACAGTTGAGGGTCCTGTTGTTTTGACCTTTCCATCCTGTGCTTTACCAATCATTTTCTTCACCAAATCCTGTTGTGGGTTTGTGACCTGCTCTACTGAAGCCATCAGCAGCAGAGGAGACCATGAATTTTTATTAATCAAGAGATTTGGCTATTGGTCCTCACTGACCCCAAGCTCCAATTCAAGATGTTGTTCCACCGATTTACCCTTCAAACCCCTCTTGTTGCGTCTGAGATTTCAATCCACCAGCGTGCTCCTGTGTGGTGATTTCACTACAACACAATGTATCTATTGCTACGAAATCTAAGCTATGAATTTAAAAATTATAGTTATTACTTAGTAATAACAATAAAAATTTAAATTTCATAGCTAATTACAAATTCGTAAAATTTTTTAGCCACAAAAATTAAATTGACTAAGCTAATTCTTTATTATTGCTACAATTATAAACAATCGTGGTTATAGTTGCTTAAATAGCTACAACTTTATTACTACAATGAAATTTGATAGCTGATCATAAGTTTTTGTCTTGTGATAAAAATTATTGTAGCAATAGTGGCCTTTTAGCCATAATAACTATTTGAAATAAGATATTGTAGCTAAATAATTTTTTGGACCGCAAGTTAATAAAAATTGTTGCAATAATTAAATGATATAGCCATGTTTTTTTTTTGCTTTAAAAAAATTGTAGCTTATTATTAATTTTTACCTCGAGTTAAAACTTATGTAGTAATAATAACCTTTTAGCCACAATAAATTATTCAAAATATAATTTTATGGCTAATGTTTTTTCTTTTGCTTCATGTTAGTAATGATTGTTGCAATAGTTAAAGTATATATAGCATAGATTTTTGGGGCATTTTGTTAAAAGTGACAAAAGAATTTGAAAATGAGGTATAGATAACTCAAGTCTTAATAATTGAGTGGAGGTGACAATTACTTTATTATGAATTAAGAAAATTGTGGAAGTTTAAAAATAACCCATAAATTTTTAAATTTACACTTTGATTCAAATGTTGGTTAATATAACACGAAACGAAGGGAATAATAGCGTGTTTCTCTCTCTTCTCACTCGTTGTTGTTTTCTCTCTCTTAGCAATTTTTGTTGTTCATTATTGCTGCTACTTTATCCATCATCTTCTGCTTCATTTTCATCATCTTCAACTTCATTATCAATATCTTCTACTTTATTATCATCTTTATCTTCTTCTTGTCGATCATTGTTGTTGTTTTTACCGCTACTTTTGCTACTTGAACAATTTTTTTAGGTCAAATTTTGTTTCGTACATCACTTTGACATTACTTAATAGGTGACTTTGGTAAGTAAAATTATGATTTTTAGTTGAATTTGTCATATGGGTACACTGCTACTGTTGTTTTTTCAACAATGCATAGAACCTATTCATGAATCTAACATAAGAGCTATTTGTTTAAACAGATCACTCATTTGTTGCGACAAATGAGTAATCTGTTGTAACGGAAGAATCATATGTTGGATTCATGTTTATGGTTCTATATAGTGCCCGTAACATGAACTGAACAGATGGGCCATCTGTTGCAACATATAGGTCATTTGTTGCTATGTACGGGTCATCTCTTGCAACAGACGAGTTATCTATTGCAACAGACAAGATATCTGTTGGAACAGAGGAGTAATCTATTGCAACAAATGAGTAGTCTATTTAGAACAACATAAAACAACTTGTGCCACAAACCAACAGATAACCAATATGTTTCAAAACTCTTGCTATTGGATTCAAAATTGTTCCTTACGTCCAATTATCGATATGTTTGTTGAGAAGAAGAAATAGACAGAAACATAAATTTTTCATTAAATAAAAACAAAATACATTAGGTAGGTAGTTGGAATATAAATAAAAATAAAAATACACACGCTAAAAGAAAAAAAACATAATCTAATTATTATATTATTATTTTCATCATCATCATCATTATTATTGTCAGCCGGTCAATTGTCAACCGGTAGCAGCAGGGCGCTCCCTAGCCCGCGAATCTCTCGGAGCATCTTTGCTCTCACGACGCCCAACTTCCATTGCAGGTCATGAACCTTTCTCCGAAGTTCTCCCACGGCGTCGCACAGAAAAGCAATTTTCCAAACAGTATCAGCAATATCTAGACCACGCATGAATTGATAAAAAAATATAAAAACACAAGTAAAGAAAAGAGTCTGAATGTAATACAACGTATACGACCAATTGAGTAGATTTACACAAAAAGAAAGAAAAAAACTTACCTAAGTCAGGGAAAAGGTATCTGGTCTTTGAAGAAAAGTGGTTGAAGATGTAATATGAAAGAGAAAATGCAAGAAATAAATAAAGTGTAGTAGTAGAATGAACGAGTAAGGAGGGATTTATTTATAGAGGATTGAATTTGAATGAGTTGGACAAAAAGGCGCGACTGTTCACCTCCATTTTATTAATTACATTCAAACAAACTGGTGACTTTTTAATTACTGTGAAAAGTTGTGACTTAGTTAAATCAAGTTGCTGACTTTTTTATTATTGTGATAAGTCATGACTTTTCAGCTTATTATTATTAATTAGTTCTTAAATTTAAATAACTTTTTTCTCAATTAAATAATCGAAGAATTCTCGCCTTTTCAATAACCGTTTCTTTTAATAACAAAATAATAATCATTTTTATTGAGTTGTGGCTACAGATTGTATATCTGTTGTATCAGATAACCATTTGTTGCAACAGATAGTATATCTGTTGCAACAAATCTATAATCTGTTGCAATAGATAATCTATCCTTTTTAATAATAATAATGATAATAATATACTTTCATTAATCCAAATTGGTGAGTTTTTTATTATTTATTATATAAATTAAAAAAGAAATTTAAAAACAAAAATGGTGAAAAGTCCGCCTATTTAATATTAACATCAATTATTCAAATTACATAACTATTTTTTTATGGTTATAAATTATGTTTATCATTTATTTCCTTATTATTTTCTGTGAAAAGAAATGACTTAATTTAAATCAAGTTGGTGAGTTTTTTTATTATGATTATTGTGACAAGTCATGGCTTTTCAGCACATTATTATTAATTAGTTCTTAAATTTAAATAACTTTTTTCTCAATTAAATAATCAAAGACTTCTTACATTTTCAATAACCGTTTTCTTTAATAAAATAATAACCGTTTTTATTGAGTTGTGGCAACAGATTGTACGTCTATTATTTCAGATAACCCATCTGTGCAACAGATATACCATATGTTGCAACAAATCGATCATCTGTTGAAGGAGCCTTTTTGATTTCTTCTAACAATTGATTCATCAGTCGCAACAGATAGGGAATTTAAGTCATCAGCTATTTCGAATGTGTGAGACAAAAAGCCACGCCTATTTAATATTAACATCAATTATTAAAATTAAATAACCATTTTTTATGGTTATAAATTATGTTTATTATTTATTTTCTTATATTTATTTACGAACCGTTTTTCATATTAAATAATCGAAAAGTCATGACTTTTCACCCTCTCAAACAATGACTCTTTTTTTTATTAATAACCATTTATTGCTGCATATGATCTATCTGTCGCAACAGATTAACCATCTGTTGCCACAAACGCTCAATCCCTACCTCTAACCATCGACATGTTGAGAATAAGGAATAAACAGAATGAAAATTAAATATTAAATAAGAATTAAAAATCCAAAGTCGACCAAACATAGATTTCTGAATCCATTATATACAAATATACAATAAACAAAACATACATTAGGTTCCTCCCTTAGGTAGATCCGATATAATAAAAAAAATACATACGCTAAAAGAAAAAACATAACTTTATTATTATTATTACTATTATTGTTATTATTATTGTCAACCGACCAATCGTCATCCGGCAGCAGCGGGGCCCTCTTCAACCTTGCTCTCATGTCGCCCAACTCCCACCGAAGTTTATAAATCTGCCTTTCAAGTTCCCGCAAGGAGTGGCGCAAAATCACCTTGTCCAAATTCGAATCAGCCATATCTAGAAGTGAAGTTATGTATAATTACATTCCTTAATTAAATAAAATTGATGACTTTTCGAATATGTAAATTAAAAAAGGATCTAAATACAACATTTTATCTTTATTATATTTCAAAAAGAAAAGAAAATTACTTTAAAATAAATCTAACAAATGGGTAATCTGTTGCAAAATATATTCTCTGTTTGATAATTTACTACATATTGACAATCTGTTGCAACAGATGCATATATCTTTTTGATTATTTCCAACAGATAATTCATATGTTGCAATAGATTGATCATCTGTCTTAACAGATATCTATAATTATTTTATAATTTTAATAGATGTGTCATCTGTTGCAACAAGTTAGTCATCTGTTTATTCAAATTAAGTCATAGATGGTCTAGGAAGAATAAGGTGTGTGCAGATGGATGGATCCACTTTCATGTGTGAGAGTTATGTATTACTGATAAGGTCATCGGGACAACACACATAAAGTACAATGATTTTGTGAATACAGTTCTTAACTGATTACGCATTGATCATTCAAACAAGATCCTACATTGTATAGTTAAGTTTTATAGGTTTGAATTGATAAGGCCGAGGGACCCATAAAGATGGTGATGATACCCTGTTACAAATTAATGACGGTTGTCGCTCATGTTTGTACGTGTCAAGTTTTGAGAAGGGATCAATATTTAGCGTCATTGTAGAGATCCAATAGCGATTGGACTTAACTTTAAGTGTGCATTAGACTCTGAGAAGGCCTTCGAAGCCTCGCACTGTATCAAACAAGAACGAAAAATCAATAGAAATTCCTTTGGCCCAAATTTATATGTAAGGGTTTTTCGAGAAGATGATTATATGCCAGAGAGAGCCGTAGGAGAATACCTGTAAGGGAAAGGGGAGTTTTGAAAAACTATCTCATCTGAGAGCTAATTAAAGCGGAAACATAGGGTAGCAAGGAACTTCTAGTGAATCTGGCTATGAAACTGAATTAAAACATGAGAAATATGAATTAAGTGCAAATATGAAAGTGTATCCAATAATGAAAATTTTTTTATTGTCTCTCTCAAAGAAAAATAGTACAGATGGACACTTTGCTAGGGAGCTACGACTAGGTGGTATGGTCGGGATGATCACCTACATAGAAGATAATAGAACACCAAAAAAGCAGCTTTTCGGGCATCGAGGGTTGAAATGATGTACAGTAAGTCAAGAAAAAAAAAAACTTGTGCCAAGAACAACTGCAGTTAAAATAAGGAATCTAACCAAAGGCGGCAATTTCTGCATTTTAACTTGCATTCCATGCCTTCTTATTTGTGGTTCTGATTAGGTCCACTGTTATTGACCTGATCAGAAAAACAAACAAGATTAAAAGGCAGATTGAGTATCATTACTTCCTTAGACATATAGATATAATTGATTGTGATTTCTTGCATTAGCATACTTTCAACATATCTTTGAGAAGATCAGAGGCTTGTTGTAGTATGTGAATTTCAATAATTTTCAAGCTTGCCTACAACTTGCTGATTCGATAGTCAAGTTTGTCGTTGCTATTTTTGAGGTTAGTATAGAGTTATTGATCTTTTGTGAGCTTGTTAATGAGGAACACTTCCTTTGAAGTTGTGGCATTGTAAAAGGCCTTTAGAAGGCTTCCAGAACACTCTCTTCATAAGGCTTAAATGATACATGGAGGGTCGCTATGTTTGTTTTACGTCAACGTGTTGTTTCACACTCAAGCAGTGGTTCCAAATATTGAACAACTCACTTAAACAACTCTCTAACTGTTGGGACCATTGCTTGATTCGATTTCTTTTATTTTGGGAGCCATATTATCTAAAATTAACAGGCATATCAAATAGATTATAATTGATTAATGCATCGTTAAAAAGGATAACAGTAAATCTAACATACACAACAGTAAAATAACAGTTCCAACAGAATACATATATGCTGCACCAGGTAGGTTATCTGTTGCAGCATATAACAACCTGTTGCAACAAATGAGTAATCTGTTGGAAATAATAAAAATAGATCACTCATATATTGAAACAGATCAATTATGTGTTGCACCAGGTATGCTATCTATTGCAATATATAACCAACCTGTTGCAATGGATGAGTAATCCATTGGAAACAATAAAAAAGATCACTCATCTGTTACACCAGACAGGTTATCTATTACAATATATAACCAACTTGTTACAATGGATGAGTAATCTGTTCAAAATAATAAAAATAAATCACTAATCTGTTGCACCGGGTAGGTTACCTGTTGCAGCGTATAACCAACCTGTTGCAACGGATGAGTAATTCATTGAAAACCGTAAAAACAGATCACTTATCTGTTGCCAAATGAGTTGTCTATTGAAACCGTTATCAACTTTCAATATTGTTTATATTTCTTCCAAACAGAAGAGTCATATATTGCAACAGATAAATGATTTGTTAGAGTGTTCATCTGTTGCATCGGAATTTCATTGTTGCATTAGATTTTCATCAATTGCATCAGATTTTCATCTGTTACATTGATGGTTCATTTGTTGCATCAGATAATTCATCTATTGCATCAGATAGTTCATCTATTACAAAAAAAATAGATCCAGGATTTTGTTCGATAGAATAACAACACAATCATCGTTTAATACCAAATATACCATTCTTGACAAGAAAAACAACAAATCAACCCAGCAACACCAATACAACACATACACTAAGAACATCAATGATGACCAAAAATCACCAACATTGTTGTTTTGCATTTGTACAAACACAAACAACAAAAATTATACTTCAAAAAAATCAACAGATACCAACAAATTGAATCAACAGTTCGATAACAAAAACTACAATAACTACAAAAAATTATATTTCACACCAGAAAGAGTAGAGAAGAAATGCTAGAAATTAGGATTTTTTTCAGTCCACATTTCAAATTTAAGTAAGAAATGTTGAAATTGTTAACCAATACTAGAAGAGAAGTTGGCTCAAGTTTCTTTTTTTTTTCATAACTAAAAAAACATAATTTTTTACCTATGAAAGAAGAAATGAGATGACAAAGAACTCTAAGTTGTTGTCGCCAGAGAACACTTTTATCACGTCGATTGACGGTTGAAAGTCGAAATGAAACTCTCACAATTATTTGTTGCCGGATGTTGAAGTCGTCAGGGATTAAAGGGAGAAATTTCGCAGAACTGTTGGTTGGGAGAGAGTTGAGAGAAACTGCGAAGAGAGAGAAGAGAGACGGATGATTTTGAGAGAAGAGGGGTGCAGGTTGATTTGTATTTTTGAAAAGATTAGAAAATTTTAAAAATATTAATCAAGTCCACAATTAACTTAATCAAGTTTTCTAATTATGTTTGACCCTTTAAGTTGTCAATGACACCAATCCTTCATTCAAGACTTAAATGACACCTTTCCTTCAATTTTCTCTAGATTTTTTGCTATGGTAAAATTTCTTAGCTAATATTTAATATTTACCACGTGCTGAAACTTGTTGTAGCAATAACGACCTTTTAGCCATTAAAAAGTTATTTAAAATAAATTATTGAAGTTATATTATTTTTGCTCTGAGCACTAAAAAGTCATGGCAATAGTTGACTTAATGATAACTAATTATTTTTCATGACAAAATAATTAAGACAAAGATTTATTGTTGTGAATAAATTTTGCAGCTGATAATTATTTTTTATCACGAATTGAAATTTGTTTTAGCATTACTAATGTAGAGTAATTGGATATTAATCGTTTGATTCGATTCACTACTACATGTCCATTTGGGAATTTCAAATATAATTACAATAAATATGTGATTATATCTAACAAATTTTGACTACCTAATTATATTAAACTTAAATATAACTTTGCTAGTCTCGCTAAGTTAGAGGTGTTAGCAGTTCAATTTATTTAAATTTTAATTAAATATACCTAATTATATCTAATATGATTAGAGGTGTTAGCAGTTCGATTTAATTCAATTCTACATATTGTAAATCTTAAATATAATTTAAATAAATACTTAATAATATTTATTTCGATTAGCTAATCATGTCAAATTTTAGCTAAACTTCAATAAATTTTACTCAAACTTCATCCTGACTAATTGTTTATATATTTGTCAATTCAGTATAATTAGAGGTATTTATCATTCTACCAACGATTCAAATTCAATTTTATAAGATCCTACTTGTAAGTTTAAAATGAAATTAAAATAAACAGGTTATATATATATATATATATATATATATATTACTCTATATAATAAGAGCGAATAGAGGAGCTTAGGGTCGTTTTTCACAAATGACCTCCTCAAAGTTTCATTTATTATTATGTGAAATTTTTTTAAAATGACAATTAAGCTCCTCAAAATTTCACTTATTACTATTATTTAACAAATTTCAAAATAACAATGAAGCCCCTCAAAATCCTACTTATTGTTATTTGAGGACTTTTCTAGAATTACTTATATCTATTAAAAATTTACGTAATACAATACTATACTTTACAATAATCAATTTAAAAATATTTATAAGAAATGATTAAAAAAATAAATTGCTTCTCAAAATTCTTGTGGTGTTGCATAAATTGGGATAATTATTTAAAAATAATATAAAAAATGATATAAATAATAATAATTAATAACTTAAAATATTTTAAAGACATAAAAAATGAGAATGAGAGGAGCTTGGGCTCAAATTTTAAATATATAAGCTCCTCAAAGGTCAACTTATTTCTATTCAGGAAGCTTAGGCCCAATTTGCGAATGACTACATTACCCTTTTACTTCTCCAGAATTACTTAAGTTTATTTGAGATTTATGTAAAAAAGATACTATGAATCACAATAATCAATTCTAAGTTCTATGAATCACAATAATCAATTCTAAGTTATTTAAACATAATTAAAAAAAGACCGATTCTCAAAATTTAGTCAGTGTCGCATAAATTGAAACAATTTTAATTTGAAAGTGATATAAAAAGTGCTACAAATTTTATATTTTATTCTATAATAGAAGAGTGAATGGAAAAGATCTTAGGGTTGACGTGTATGCTTGTGCTGTCTGCTTCAGCTGCTTCAATTGTAATTTTACTATATTACTTTTAATTAATTATTATAATTGATTTATGTATTAGAAAATTAATAATATTTAATAAAAAATAAAATAGGCATTTATGATATGTCTCCTTCAGCTGCTTCAACCATTCTTTTATTATATCACTCTTAATTAATTGTTATAAGTTATATAAGTATTAAAAAATTAATAATATTTCATAAAAAAAAAGGTAAAATAGACATAAAATGATAAATTAACTCTTGATGTTCTAAATTAACTTGATATCTTATATGAGACCCACTTAATTTTTTTTCATAAATATTTTTTATAATAATTTTTTGATGTCACTTCTAATTAATTATTATAAGTCATGTAAGACATATTACTTTCGCTGCTTCAATCGTGATTTTACTATATCTCCTCTAATTAATTATTGTGGCAATCTTAGAACTTTGTTGCTTAAATTGTGTAAGACCTCGTAAAATTCTAAAGCTCAATTCAGTCCTTTAAGTTTGTCAAAGGGTCTCAGACTTAGAAAATTCTAAGTAGGTTCCCAGACTTAGCCTATTATTGGCCTTCGAAATTGGCAATCTCATTTTACCACCTTAACGTCCTTTAATGGTCCGTATTTTTATTAATTCATGATCTGGAAGGTCAATAGGTGTTTTCGGACAAGTTTTGAATTTTTTGAAACACGTTTAGATCATGTTCGGAGTCCCAAAACAATGGACCAACGCGATCATGGTGCGCCGCGTCGCCAATCGCGTTGATCAACATTTGTGCAGGCTGCCAGAGCCAAAACTTCTGAGGCACGACACGACGCATCGAGTATCGCATCGTAGCCATCAACGTGCCGCATCGCTTGTAGCGTCGGCACCCAGTTTTTAGTCATTAAATGACCGCTTTCTTAAGGGCAAAAAGGTCAATTTTCCACCCCTATATAAGTCTAAAATATGGGATTAAACCTTAATTCAACCCTAAATACACTTATCTCTCTCAAAATCCATCAAGAACAAGCTTAGGGTTTTCAACTGAGGATCCAATTTCAAGAATTTCACTATTTGTTTTCAAGAATTTTCCATCCAAGGTATGCATAGTGTTGATTTATGAATTCCTTTCATCCATAAAGCTCAAAAACCCTATTTCAAATTATAAATCATGATGTTTATGTTGTGGGTTATTTTGTAACCATGTTTATCTTGTTGTACGATTCCCAAGTTGGAATCTTTACGTGTTTTTCATAAAACTACCTTAGCATGCAAGTTGAAATCCATGAATTGAGTTGTTTATGATGTGTAATTTGATGATTACACTTATGCCCTTAATTGTGCATGTATGGTGTTTGATAAAATACCTAAGAGGATAGAAATTGTGTATTATAGCTCAATTGCGACCCATATGATAAATGTATGTTTTACCCTTATGTTCAAATGACTCACATGCTATTGTGGAGCAATGTAGATGTTTGTTGGAATGCTCATGATGTTAGAGCATGAAATTATGACATTGATTATATGCATTCCTACCATGTACAAAATTATGATAACCATGTACTTCATGAAATCCCCAACTTATTGTATTATGGATTGTTGGTCGCGTATTCAAGAATGTAATGCCTTGTCAATTTCCTTCTATCAAGTCCTGGGGATACTTGTACCCGATAATTTAGCTGTGTGCCTAGAGCCAGTGTCATGTTTTCAAGATACTCTCAGTCAAGCCATGATCCATAGAAGTCAGTCAGTCATGTGACTCAGGAAAATTCAGTAATTCCAGAAACCTCTAAAAGCTCAGTAATTCAGTAATCTCAGTAGTATTTCGTCAGTCAACGAAACTCAATGAACTCAATCCAGTTCAGTTCAAATAATCATGTCCAGTGTCTATTTAGATGGGTGTAGGATTTAGCACCGAGTAAACCCAAGGATGGGAACTCACCTGCCAGTTGAGGGTGTGATTCTTAGAAGCAATTCTTGCGTTCCAGAACTACATAGCCAACGTAGGTTGAGACATCAACCTGCCAATCGAGGGTTGATGAGGTAGCTTAACCTGTCAGATGAGGGTCCCACCGTTCTCATTAGAGTACCTGCCAGATGAGGGTCACTCACAACTTATCCTTACCAGTGGCGCGGTATTGACATCCTTCCAATTGGGGTTACAGATTGGACCCCCAACTCAGCTATATTACTTTATTTGAGGCATGTCAGTTAGATGACTACTTCCCACAGTTATAGTTTTAGTCTTAGTCTCATTAATAGAACTCAGATAGTTCTATAGAACTCAGAACTGTCAGATACAGTAGCTCAGCTCAGTACGAAACTCAGCTAGTTCCATCAGAACTTAGACTGTCAGACACAGTCGCTCAGTATCAGTTATATCAGTTACTAGTAACTCATGTTATCATCATTCAGACTCAGTATTTAGTATCATCACGAATTCAATTACAGTCACTTATTCATGCATGTATTCTCACGTTCATGTTATACAGTCAGTTAATATTGTTCATGCGTTCGGACCCTTTGCATTCAGCCTACCTCACTTGTATACCAGAACACTCAATCGTACTGATGCATTTGCGCTATGGTGTTTTATACCATAGGTTCAAAAGTACGAGCTCCAGATCATCCTTAGTAGATCAGACGTTCAGCAGCCAGACTAGCAATGAGTCCTTATCATTCGAGGATAGCATGATTATTTTATTACTTTATTATTTCAGTAGTTCGAAGTTAGTTGGGGATATGTCCCATCAACTCCATAGTTTTTAGACAGTTTAGAGGCTTCCAGATTATAGTATGTTCAGACAGTTTATTTCAATTTTCGTTTTGGTATTGATACACCGTACTCTCAGATGCTATGTTTTACCAGTTATTTGAACCTTATGGCCTCTCTGACTTTATTTTTGCATTTATATAATATATTATGCAGTGTTCAGGTACAGATATCAGTCATGGGTTAGCTTGTGGCCTTTCGGGTTCTTGAGCACCGTGTAGCGTTCCAGGTACCAAATTCGGGGCATTACAAATTGAAATAGAAGAAAGAGTATTATAAATCACATTAATTAAAAGTTTAAATTGTTTTAAAAATATAACTGACTATCAATCCACAAAAGTTTGAACAAGGAGAGTAACATATATTATTTGAAAAGTACTAAAAAGTATTATAAATTACAATATTTAACAGCTTAAAATATCTAAAAAAATAATTTTTATATATGCCAAAAAAATACTATAGATCACAATAATTAATAACTTAAAAAATTTAAAAGATATAAAATATTTGGTTGACTCTCAAAATTATATCAATGCCACTTAAATTGAAATAGTTAAAAATATAATTGACTATCAATTTGACAAAAGTTTGAAAAGAGTAACATGTATTATTTGAAAATTAAATAAAGAATATTATAAATTACAATAGTTAACAGCTTAAAATATCTAAAATAAATTAATTTGTTGTATATTTTAAAAACACATTAAAAAATATTATAAATCACACTAATTAACAACTTAAAAATTCTAAAGATATAAAATATATGGTTGTCTCTTGAAATTATATCAGTGTCACTTAAATTAGAATAGAAAGAAGGTATTATAAATGTCAATAATTAAAAACTTAAATTATTTTTAAGAATATAATTAACTATCAATGCCACAAAAGTAAAACACAGAGGTAACATGTATTATTTGAAAATTACATAAAAATAATTATAAATTATGACAGTTAACAACTTAAAATATCTAGAGCATATCATAAATAGGATTGATTATCTAAATTCTATTTATGTCACATAAATTGAGATAAAAAGATAACATATATTCGGCTCATGCTGGCACGGGCCTTCGGCATCTAGTATATATATAAGAGTGAATGGGAGAGCAGCTTAGGGTCATGCTGCTTGTCGACCGTTCAACTGCTTGCTCCGTAATTTTACTATATTATCCCTAAATAAATATTATATATCATTTAAATATTAAAAAATTAATCATATTTTATAAAAAATAATATTTATCACATGTCTATTTCAGCTGCTTCAACCGTAATTTTACTATATCACCCCTAATTAATTATTATAAGTTATATATGTATAAAAAAATTAATATTAAAAATCATTATGAAGTTATCTAAGTATTGAAAAAATTAATAATATTTATTGTTAAATTAACTTGATGACTTATATAAGGCCCACTTAATTTTTCTCCACAAATATCTTTTTATAATAAATTATTATAAAGTCATCTAAGAATTAAAAATTAATAATATTTATTATTAAATTAACTTGACGTCTTATATGAGGCCCAATTACTTTTTTTCAACAAATTTTTTCTTATAATAATTTTGTTATATCAATTTTAATTAGTTATTATGAATCATTTAAGACATATCTATTTCGCTGCTTCAATCATGATTTTATTATATCACCAATAGTTAATTATTGTGCCATCTAACAATTGTGACACTTAAATTGGAATAGAAAAAAGTATTATAAATCATAAAATTTTAAAAATTTAATTATTTTTAAAATATAATTTATTACCAATGCCACAAAATTTTGAACAAGGAGAGTAACATATAGTATTATTTGAAAATTACATAAAAAGTACTATAAATTACGTTTAAAATATATGAAAAATAATTTAATTTGTTATATATTTTTTTTAAAAGTACGTGAAAAGATTTTATAAATCACAATAACTAACAACTTTAAAAATTTAAAAGTCAATTTGCCTGCTTTGGCACAACTTCATGGTTTTTTTCCTTGCCTTCATTTTGTTCATCCATTTTAATTTGTTTGTATTATTTTTTTAATTTGTTATATATTTCGAATAAAATACACAAAGAAACTTGTAAATCATAATAATGAATAACTTAAATTTTTTTAAACATACAAAATATTTATCTGACTGTCGAAATTCTATCAATGAACTTAAATTGAATTACAATATTTAATAGCTTAAAATATTTTTTAAAAATAATTTTTTATAAATTCCAGAAAAATACACAAACAATACTATAGATCACGATAATTAACAACTTAAAAAAATTTAAAATATAAAATATTTGGTTGACCCTCGAAATCATCAGTGCCACTTAAATTGAAATAGTTAAAAATATAATTGACTATCAATTGCACAAAAGTTTAGACAAGAAGAGTAATATGTATTATATGAAAATTACATAAAAAAAAA
>NC_061116.1:12173620-12335124 GCF_002878395.1 Capsicum annuum
TTTAACTAGAAAAAGTATTATTAAGTCCTAATCAAATACTCTTATTTAAGGAAGGTATGTGAAGTCCAAAACAAAATTTGATATAATTTTTTTTTTTCATAAACGACAAATTCTTATGTTTCTTTCTTTAAATTTTTATTGAAAAATAAGTGGTTCCAAAAAAAAAAATTGTGTGAATTTCTCTTACTTCCATAATTTTTAGTCTCAAACAAAGTAAAATTCTATTTATGCATATACAAAAAGTGAATCATTTAACACTTCTAAATTAATTAAAATTTTATCTTATGTAAAAAAAAGAAAAAATTTCATAATTCTATTTAAGTAACATTTTGATCAAACTTTACAATAAAACAAAAGCCTCTTCTTCTACTTTTCTTTTTCTTATAGTTTTGGTTCAAGTCTCTTCTTAAATTCATCATCATTCTTTTTATCTTTTTTTATTTCTTTTAGTTAATAAATTTAAAGATTATATATGAATTATAAATTTTAACATTCATAATGTATTCTCCCTTTTAACGATTTCTTGTGTTTCTCTTTCAGTTGAAAATTTCTGATAGAAAATTTGGACAAACAAATGTGTGCATTTACTTTCGGCATGTTAACTTTCTCGCCAATAGGTTGTTCAAACTTCGAACAACTAAAAATATATTTGCTCCTTTTTGTTGTGGCAAAATGTTAGATCTTTTTATTCTTCTTAACTTCAAGTGTTGGTAAAAGCTTTAACATAGTTCAAATTGGTAAAAACTTCATGTTGTGTAGGAGTTCAAATCATGTTCATGTCATAGTTCTTTTATGTTGAATTTTACGGATTGTGCAACTAACATCAACTTCAATATGAAATAAAGAAAAACATAGACATCAACAACAACTAAACATGTTTATTTTTATATTAAAATAATTAAGCTAGATAGGTTTTCTTTTATACTACTCGACACAATATACGTAAGTAAATTGGTAGAACTTAAAAATCTATAGGCAAATTTAAAGGGTTCTCAATACATTTAATCTAACATATTTGTATCTTAGATATTACAAATACTATGTTATTGATTCAACTAAATTCTTCATCTTTACATGTTTAAAAGATATTGAATTCAATTATTGTATTAATATAATAATATTTATTTTTGTTTTGTAAATAAACAGTAGTATCGCATTTAGTGTAACATCAATAGCTATTTTTAAAAAAATTAATCTTCTTACCGTGTTAAATAGTTGATGTGATGTACACGTGCAAAACATGTGCACTTAACTAGTACCAATGAAAAAAGGAAAATATACTCATAAAATAAAGTACAAATAACATAAATATCAACCCTTTTGGAAGTAATTATATTCTCTCTCACTTTTTTAAATTACTTTACTCTCTCTCCCTATTAATATACATAACATAGCCTACATATACATAGCATTCTGTGAATATGTTGAGATTTTTGTAATATGTTTAGGAAGTTAGAATTTTTTGTAATATTGAAAACATAAGTTGTGTATTTATGTAATTTTTAATACTTCTTAACTTTTATATATATATTCCTCTTAATATATATTTTAAAACTCCTTAATTATTAATTCTCATAATATTTTTTGAACCATTTTTCTTTTACCATATATTTCAGGATTAGTTAATTTTAAATATTTTGCACTTAAGAGTTAAGACAAATAGTAAATGACATGTTTATTATTTGTGGATGAGACACCAATTCAATAGTCTTTGCTTATCTAATCTCAAGATGTTTAAATTATTTCTCCAACATCCTCAAATTTTTTAATGCCAAACAAATATGATGAAGATTTAATTTAATAGTTAAAGATATAAACCCTTAATTAGACTCCCATACGAAATTAGAAATCTAAAGAGAACATGAAGAAAATTGACATATTGCAATTTCTATTACTTAATTACAGAAAAACGGATTAGGGTCTCTTCCTCGAAAAAGAAAGGAGCAAATAGAGGACGAAAGAACTTATAATTTTGCATATCAACAGGGAAATATATGGCTTTGTGTTCTTTTCACAATCACTTTATGTTTGTTGGGGTTCTTTATTTTGATTGAATTGCAATCAGTTCACTTTTTTTTTCTGAATAATTGTCTTTTTATATATATTTAACATAAAATACATGTGTAGAGCACGTACTTTTAAAAATACACATGAGAGGACATTGCGAAAGGAGAAAGGAGAAAAAAAAACAGAAAAAGTGCATCAAAGTACTTACACTCTCAAAGACAAACAAGCAAATAAAAAGTCATTACAATTACATAAAATGGATGAGCATCCAGGAGAATCTTCTCAGACAAAAGGCTAAGACCAAGTGGTTTGAATAAGGAGATTTCAACACCAAATATTTCCATAGCTTGATCCGAGAAAGAAGAAGGAGATTACAGTTACACAGAATTAAAGATCATAGGGATAATTGGGTCCAAGGTGATGAGGAGATTAGCAAGGCTGCAATACACCACTACAAGAAGCTTTTTAACCTTCATCATCAATTTACGGATGCTAGTATCCTGGAGAGTATCCAAAGTGTCATTACTGAGGAGGAAAATTCTAGTCTTACCAACATACCTGATTTAGAAGAGATAAAAGAGGTGGTCTTTAGTATGAACACCGATAGGTCTGCTGGTCCGGATGGTTTCAATGGTGTTTTTTATCACAAGTGTTGGGATGTGTGATCAAATATAACATACGAAATTTTGTTCAAGATTTTTTCAGAGGCAAAAACCTTACCAAGTTTTTCTCTCATACCTGCCTTGTTCTTATTCCAAATGTTGAATCACCTTCTACTTTCTCAGGCCTCAGACCTATCAGCTTGACCAACTTCTCTTCAAAAATCATCACTAAGATTCTGTCCAAGAGACTTAACCCCCTGCTTGACAAAATTATTTCTGATAACCAAAGTGCTTTTGTCAAAGGTAGGATGATTACTGAGAATGTGTTATTGGCTCAAGAGCTAGCCCACGGGATTAAACAAGACAACTTAGGTGGTAACATGATCATCAAATTAGACATGGCTAAGGCCTACAATAGAATGTCATGGAACTTTCTAATGGCTATTATGAGAAAGATCGGCTTCTCTGAGGATTAGTTAGACATTATCTGGAGGCTTTTATCAAATGTGTCGTAGTCAATAATTATTAATGGTGCCAGGATAGGTTTCTTCTCTTCTTGTCAGGGTCTTAAACAGGGAGATCCTCTTTCTCATTCCTTGTTCATTATAGATGCTGAGGTGCTATCTAGGCTCATTAACAATCTTAATGACAATTAAAACTTTACTCCATTCAGTATGAATACCTCTAATCTTATCATTAACCATTTAGCATATGTTGATGATATTATTATTTTTACATGTGGCAATACCAGATCAATCAAGCTCGTTTTGAAACAAGGGATATGAAAAAGCATCTAGACAGAGTGTAAACCAAGAGAAAAGCTTCTTTGTCACTGCTCCTGATACTGCTGCCAGTAGAATCAATAGGATGAGAGATGCTTCTGGGTTTTTAGATAAAAAAATTCCGTTCACTTACTTGGGATGTCCAATATATCATGGCAAGAAAAAAATTTGCTACTTTGAGGGCATGTTGGCTAAGATCGTCAAAGCTATTAATGGGTGGCAAGGAAAAATGTTTTCATATGGAGGAAAAATAGTTTTGATCAAAATTGTCCTACAATCTATGCCTACTTATACTCTCTCAGCTTTGAATCCGCCTAAAGGAACCTTGAATTTTATTGAAAAACATTTTGCAAATTTTCTTTGGGGAACAAAAGAAGGCAAAGATAAGTACCATTTGTCTTCCTGGGAGAACCTGTGCATTTCTAAGGAAGAAAGAGGGATAGGGTTGAGGAAATTGGACGATATTGCAAACTCTTTCACCTTAAAGAGGCGGTGGAGGTTCAGAACTCACCCCTCACTGTAGGCATCTTTTCTAAGAGCCAAGTATTATAAAAAATCTCATCCCTTCTCTAAAAAAATTGCCTTTTCTGACTCTCATACGTGGAAAAGTATGCTGAGGATTAAAAAAAAAGCCGAACCTAACATCATATGGAATATTCGATCTCGGAGTTCTAGTTTTTGGTGGGATAATTGGACAGGCAAAGGTGCTTTAGCCAAGTAATAAACAATTCTTTATTAATGGTGGTTGGAATATTAAAAAAATAAATCATACTCTCTCTAGGCAACTGATAAATCATATAACTAGGATTTTTATCGGCAACAATGATATCAATGATTATCCGATGTGGAACACCACTGAAAATGGTTTTTTCACCAACAAGGCAGCCTGGGATCTTATTAGAACGCATAAGCCTAAGTATGAGTTTATAGACAAGATTTGGCACTCAAAAGTTCCTTTCAAATTTCCTTTTCGACTTGGAGAATTATTAAAAAGAAACTACCTTTGCAAGACACGTTACATAGGTTTGGCACTAACAGATCTTTGTCTTGCTTTTGTTGCAGGATTTCACAACCCGAGGCACTACAACATGTGTTTGTTGATAGTGAATCAACCTTTTATATTTGAAACGCGATTGGAAATCCTCTGGGGATTACTCACAAAAATGAACCTGTAATAAATGTCTTCAAGAGTTGGTGGAACATTAAACCAAAGAGTGAGGTCCATCAATGGATCCTTCACATCACGTCTATCTTTATATGCTATGAATTGTGGAAACAAAGATGTGCGTGTCGATATGGAACACAAAAGAAATTACAGAATCCTACAATGGTTCTCCAAAGGATATGGTGTATCAGGAATATCGTCTCTAAACCTTTCCCACCTCTTAACATTATTACTTTGTGGACTAATTTTTATGATATTGCAGAACGAATCAAACCAATTCAAAAATCGCACCTCAGATCGGTAATATTAAAGTAAACACTGATGGAAGTTATCTTTTGGAAACAGGAAAAGATGGAATTGGAGGTATAGCAAGGGACAACAATAGAGAGATGGTGATGGCATTTTCAATTCCCGTGGAATATACCAGCAACAACATGGCAGAAGCATTGGTAGCTGAGTTTGGTGGGAAATGGTGTAGCCAACAAGGCTTAACTAATTTCACTCTCGAGCCTGACTCCATGATCATAGTAAATATGGTGAATAACAGAAGCAATAACAACTACAAACTCAAACAGATCATCGAAAATATCATTGAGATAGTGGATCAGTCAAATGCCCAGGTGACTCATTATTTTAGAGAAAGCAGTCAAGTTGCGAATTTTTTGGCGAAAATGGCTACTATGCAGAACAAGACAATGATCTTAACATTCTTTAGGCAACTTCCCAGAATTGCTAAAGGGGCATACTTTCTGGACAAAAGTCAAATACCTTGTATTAGGATAAAATTCGATAAGGTAAATTTTTTTGTTAGTTGATGTCACTATATATATGAATTTACCAGAAGAGTTATATCCCCATATATATAGGACTCTCTTCTGGATTTTGTGGTGATTTGTTCACCTTTGTGTTGTAACGGAGATAAGGCTCTAGTTCCCCTTCTTTTTTCTCTCATAAATACAACATGACCCAACTGTACTGGGTAACTTTAATGATTAAAAAAAGAACTAGAACAAAGAAGTGAAAGATAAATATATCCTTTCTTGAAGGGAAAAAATCATAAAATTATGACCTAATAGCATGTACAATTGTGCACGTATAAGCTGTAGGCATTAAAAATAACCAAAGTTTGCAATCTTTTCTGGTGTCCATGTGCAAAACAAATTTAAATTGTATTTCTTATTTATTTATTTTTAAATGAGTAAGGTTTAAAAGTCGTGTATCCCTAGTAAATTCTACAAATATAGATTTCTTTTCATAGATACTAATATTTGAGTATCAAGATATATGCAAGCTATCAGGTAATCAAATCATAATTGTATATAAATTATTGAAGAAAATGATAACAATTTAATAGGTATACCAAGTAATCAATGCAAATTTAATGACGAAACCTTAAATTGAGTACATGTAAGGTATTTTAAGTTGATCTAAGATCTTCTAGCTATAACATTCATACATAACACTACATAAAGCTTTTAATATTGACAACGTACACACAAAAACTAAATCAATAACACGGAGTTGAAAAAAAATCTTTCGAAAGAGAAAGAGCAACAACTGAATCAATGGGAATCACAATGACAGTAGTGCTGTATATGTTGCCTTAAAAGTTTAGTGCTACATATTGTCAAATTTTTTTTTTTTGGTCAAGAACCAGCAGATTATTATTAAAACCCACCAAATTACATCATTCAGTTACATAAATCAACCTACCGAAACCAGACCATAATGAGGCCTTTTCAACATATCATTATTAGGCCCCTATATACTACCTCTTCTATTGCAATATCCCTTCAATCCAGCTCCTATCTTTCCTCCTACACCTCCTATGTACTTTATCACCTATCTTCATTTTGCATTCCATCTGTACCTTACTGCAAATGGTCTGTGGGTGCGGCACTTTGTAATTCCAAACTGCATCATTCCTAGCTAGCCATATGTGATATATGAGAGCCGAAGATGCTACCCATAATAGTTGTCTGCTTAGTTTTCCTGGGGTCCTTCTTGCTATTCTATTCCACCACCCTTGTAGATCTAAGTTTCTGATTTTTATTTTTAGCAAGAGGAGCAGCATTGTCATATAAGTCTTGGACAAAACACATTGGAAATACAAGTGTTCTATTGTTTCAGCCCCATTCTCACATAGTGCACAGTTGTCCTCATCACTTAGTCCAAGTCTCTTTAATCTATTTCGTGTCAGCAACCTCTTGTGTATTGACAGCCAGCATATAAATTGTTGCTTAGGATTGCTGGCTTTGCACCATAAACCTCTCCACATGGGTCATTCCCCCCTTGACCTTTAGTCCAAATATAGCCACTATGCATGTTATATTTTCTTTGTTGAGTCAACCATCAGTTTTGTATGTAGCCATCTTCAAATTTTCTCTTTAATCCACACATTTTTTTCCAGTACTTGCATGAATCCAGTGGAGCTTCATACTGCCACCAATCTTGTCTTTTTATGTAAATATGATTTACCTATCTTACCCACAAAGTGTCGGTTTTGTCTGCCACATTCCAGATATGTTTATCCACCGCAGCATCATTCCATGCTATGCAATCAATCATGCCTACTCCACCTTCTTTTTTGGGTCTGCGGACAAGGTCCCAAGCAATTAACATATTGGGGAAAAAAGGAAAAAACCTTTAGTTTTTTTCAACTATTTCATCCAAAAGCAACATGCTTGTTTTTATCTAATTTGTGTATAAAATATTTTCAATTGAAACAAAAACACAAGAAATTATCAAAAAAATACATTGGCTAAGATATTCATGTATAATCTTTAAACTTAATAACTAAAAAAGGTAAAGGCATAAAGAATGTAGAGAAAATTGAAGAAAAGGTGTCTTTTAAATCTTGAATGAAGGATTGGTGATATTGACCAACTTAAAGGGTCAAACATAATTAGAAAACTTGATTAAGTTAATTATGGACTTGATTAATATTTTCAAAAAAATTTAATCTTTTCAAAAATACAAATTAACCCACACCCCTCTTCAATCCAAATCGACCGTCTCTCTCCTCTCTCTCTCGATAGCTTCTCTCAACTCTCTCCCAACCAACAGTTCTGCAAAATTTCTCCCTTCAATCCCCGATGACTTCAACCTCCGATGACAAATAGTCGGGAAAGTTTCTTTTCGACTTTCAACTGTCAATCGATGTGAAGACTTCTCCGTCGACAACAACTTCGAGTTCTTCGTCGTCCCATTTCTTCTTTCACGAGTAAAAAATTATGAACAAACAGAGGAACTTGAGCTAACTACTCTTCTAGTATTGGTTAACTATTTCAATAATTTTTTCTTAAATTTAAAATATGGACTGAATAAAACCCTAATTTGTGGCGTTTCTCCTTCTTGTTGTAGAACTGTTGATTTGGATTTGTTGGTGATTTTTGGTCATCGTTAATGTTCTTAGTGTGTGTGTGATGTGTTGGTATTGCTAGGTTGATTTTTTGTTTGTCTTGGTAAAAATGGTGTTGCGACAGATGAAATATCTGATGCAATAGTTGAAACATCTGATGCAATAGATGAAATATCTGATGCGACAAATGAAAATATCTGATGTAACAGATGCAAATTTGTTGCAACAGATGAATAATCTAACAGATCATTCATCTGTTGTGACAGATGACTCTTCTATTTGGAAGAAATCTAAATAATATTGATCCAACAGATAACTCATTTTGCAAGAGATGAGTGATAAGTTTCAAGAGATCAATAATCTATTTTTACAACGAATTACTCATCCATTGCAACAAGTTGGTTATATGTTGCAATAAATACACTATTTGGTGCAACAGATTAGTGATCTATTTTTACTGTTTTCAATAGATTACTAATCTGTTGCAACAGATTGATTATATATCGCAATAGATAACCTTTTTAGTGCAACAGATGAGTGATATGTTTTTACTGTTTCCAATGGATTACTCATCCATTGGAACAGATTGATTATATGTTGCAACAGATAAACTACCTCTGTTTTTACTATTTTCAAAGAGTTACTCATCCGTTACAACAGATTGGTTATATGTTGCAACAGATAAACTACCTGGTACAATAAATTAGTGATTTATTTTTACTGTTTTTAATGAATTACTCATCCGTTACAACAAGTTTGTTATTTGTTGCAACAGATAACCTTTCTGGTACAACAGATGAGTGATCTATTTTTACTGTTTCTAATGGATTACTCATCCGTTGCAACGGGTTGGTTATATAGTGAAACAGATAAACTACCTGGTGTAATAGATTAGTGACCTATTTTTATGATTTCCAATGGTTTACTCATCTGTTGCAATGGTTGGTTATATGTTGCATCAGATAAACTACCTGGTGTAATAGATTAGTGATCTATTTTTATTGTTTCTAACAGTTTAGTCATCCTTTAAAACAGGTCAGTTATATGTTGCAACAGATAATATACCTGGTGCAATAGATGTGTGGTCTGTTGGAACAGTTATTTTACTATTGTGCATGTTAGATTTACTGATATCCTTTTTTAACGATGCATTAATCAATTATAATCTATTTTATATTTCTGTTAATTTAAGATAATATGGCTTCCAAAAGAAAAAAAATCAAATCAAGTCCAAGTAAAGGAACAAGTGAAGCAGCTCGGCAACATCCATCACTCTATGAACTTTCTTTTTAAGGTTATCTCAATCAGGAGCAGAAGATAATAAATACGAGGATGAAGAATATTTCAAAAGAATTGATCCAAATTCTAATAGCCCTTCCATCGAAGAGTAGGTCAAAACCTTCAGCATTGATCATTATCCTATGAGAATACAGTACGATGGTGCCACAAATTTAATGGGTGATTTCGTGGTTAAGTCATCCATGGAAAAATCTTTCGACGCCTTTAGAAAAATACTTCAAGAACAAAAATTGGATTCTTATTTCAAGGAAAGCTTCTTTGGGCAATATCTTGATTTGTTAGAGGACAACAATGCTCATTTTCAGATGAAAATGGTATATGATCTTCTCAAGCACAGGTTTATGTATGAAAACAAATATAAGATGGATGAGGTGTAGATAAATTACTATGGCATTCCTGTTTGTTTTGGTTGGAAGGAGTTTGCCATAGTTACTGGACTAAAATGTTATCCTCCTTCTCCTTGTCAAGTTATACCTACTCTAACCCAAAAAAAAGCACCCCGCACACCTAAAAAAGGCAAAGGCAAATCTAGTGATCATGATGACCAGGTGTCCATTATTGGTCCAAGCTTCAAAAACAAAAAAATTATAGAAGCGTTGAAAGGTAAAGAACTTTCAAAGAAGCACAAGCAATCATTATGCTTGGTTTGGTTTGTACATAATATTCTTTGAGCGAGAGACATTAACAACAACATAAGCCTCGGTTTAATAAATCTCTCCGATGTTCTTGAGGCATTTAACAACTATCCTTGGGGTTATGAAAGCTTCAAAATGATTGTCAAATATTCGTTGACTCCGTTAACGCAAAAGACAGTCAACTTATATCGCTTTCCATGGGCCTTCATGGTAAATATTTCTTTTATCATGATATGATTCATCATTTTTTTATTCAATAATGCTTTTGATTTATTGGCATTATGTTATAGGATTGGGCATTTGAAGCCATTTCTTATTCGAGACAAGAAGTGAACTACCAGGAAGAAGTTTTCTATCCAAGAATTCTAAGATGGTTGTCAGTCAAAATTGATAAAAATGCAAAATTTCTTGATCTTTTCAATCCCCTGAAGGAAGCAATAAGTCTAATTCTAATTAAGTTTTTATTTTAATTAGTGATTATTTTAAATAAGTTCATCATCATTCTAATATATCTACTAATTATTTTAGATTGTCCATCCGTGGCTTATTCCGACCAATCGAGAGTTGAAGATGCAATTTTTTCTTACTTTACGATCTGTGCAAACTTTATCGAACCCTAAAATTGTTGATGGAATAAAAATAGAATTGTTTGAAGCAACAACCATCACAAGAAAAATAATTTTAGAGGACGGGCTTGTTGTAGTTGATGATGGTAGTGGTAGTAGTAGTAATAGTGCTGCTATTGAGGCTAATGATGCTCTTCTTACGGTTTTTGAAACAACAAGCTAGTATGATTATACTAGTTGTACAGATTTTTCTCCAAATTATTCCACATCTAGCGAATGTTCTGCATGTAAATGTCAAGAATGCAAGGAGAAATATGATGGAATAATTAATGCTATTAATGCACTAACTTCTTCTGTAAAAGAAATAACATCTAAGAGGGGTGTTATTCCATCAAAGAGAATTTCTTATCCATATACTCTAGTAGAGATCAAGGTGGCTAAGAGGAGAAGGAAAGATATTTCCAAGGCATCATCAAGCATCGAAAAAAGTAAAATTACAAAGTCTCTATCTTTGTGTTGCACCGTTGTTTAGTGTGCAAGGGCCAGAGGAGAGCAGCATGAGCTGAAGAAGGTGAATATACATTATCTGTTCCAACAAATAAACATACACATATATTTATTTCAACAGATGATACAACTGCTGAAAATTATCAAACAAATATATACATTTGTTGCAACTATTGTCTAACTTGTTGCATCAGATGCGTTATCTGTTGCAACATATCTCTGTCTGTCTATTTGAGCAAATCAAATAGGTTTTCGTACTGTTTTAATTTTTACCAACAGATGAGTCTTATGTTTCCATGGATGGTTCACCTAATCGAAATTATCCTACTACGCTATTTTACCTATTCAAATTTGTCCCAACAGATGATCTATCTGTTGCAACATAAGACTCATCTATTGCAATAGATAGAAAATCTATTGTATATTTGTAATTAGCATTGACAATTTTGGATTTCCAGGTAAATGTCACAGCAAAGCTACTGCTAAAGAGCATAATATCAAAGTGGATAATCCATCAACTGCTTCCAAAGAAAAATAAAAAGTAGAGCCTGACAGTTTGGGAGAACGGAGGAATTACCCATTTGAAGGGTTCAACATCTCGGACGAGGCTCCAAAAAAACTAATAAAGTTGATCAATGTCTATTCATAATGGATTACCAATGGTTGTTAAAGCATCATGCCAGCAGGTACATAAATCAACTTTAAAGATATTGATTTATACAATTCTTGTTATAAGAATATGACATTAACACATATAAATCATCATGAAGAAAAAAATGACGAACACTACAAAGTGAATAAATCGAATCTTGGTTTTGATATGTTTGACTTTATTGTTGCATATCCCGTAACGAAGAAGTGATTTTATTTGATGTCACAGCCCCAAACTTATTGGAATAATGAGGTTTAAATGCCATACATATTACTATTAATTAATACTATATTTAATTGCATTTGCGTATTATTTTTTATCACCAATCTAAAATATTTGATAATATGTACAGCACATCGATGTCATTTTTTACTACCTCCGAAAGAAGGTAAAGTTGCAAATACTAGAACAATACATATACACGATATACAATTGTTTGTACAAAGTTTACATCAATAATGCCTACGATAGGTTTTATCAACAACGGTCGAAAGTTTCCTGAAATGAAGAATGCTTAATCAACATCATCAAAGGTTTTAGTATTCCAGCTGGCTTACCTTGGCATTTGATCGATGAAGTGTACATCCCAATCAATTGTGGTGATGAATTCCATTGGGTGTTGGCTGTTATCGTTCTTAAAGAGAGTCGCATCCAATTTAATGACTCGATGTCGCGAAGAAGACGTTTTGGGCCTTCGTCTGAGATACAAAAGCTGGCCAAAATATTGCCTACTTACCTTGATATGAGTGGCTTTTTAGATCAAAAGGTTCATACTGATTGATCGATGATTGAAGCATACCAGGATATAATGGGTAATCCATTTGATGTACAATATTTTGAAGGAATTGCTCAACAAACCATTGGTAGCCTGAAAGTATAAGTATCATGATTTAGTTTCATTTCATAAATTTCACAACGCTTATATGAACTGCAAGATATGGATGATCTATTTTTTTAAAATACCGGAATTGCGGTCATTTTGTTGTCGCTTACGCCGTGTACATGAGCGATGCATTACAAGTACCAAATGATGGCTTTGAT
Organism: Capsicum annuum; assembly: GCF_002878395.1. Classification (NCBI taxonomy): domain Eukaryota; kingdom Viridiplantae; phylum Streptophyta; class Magnoliopsida; order Solanales; family Solanaceae; genus Capsicum; species Capsicum annuum. The sequence goes on from NC_061116.1 coordinate 12,186,238, forward strand.
GCCGAATTACTCCAAAAAATATATGCTACTCTTTTATGAAAATATGGAGAAGCGAAAGCTCAGAAGCTATACGCAAGCGACATTAAAGATCCACGACGACCAAAGGTGAATTCCATAGCACCGGATTAAGAACAACTTGTCCATATTGATTAGATCTTTATCGCTTGAGTTCGTCAATGTAATAACTTATCCTCCTTAATTTAACTTGTTGATTTATTTGTAGAGTAGATCATTTGTACCCATAATATTTTTTTTATATTTTATTTATTTATTGAGTTATTTCATATAATTTTCGAAGGCTTAAATTTATTTTATGCTGTCCATGAATATAATTTAATCCTTAGTTTTGAACATGTTAATTAAAATGGAATACTAGATTCAAATATTGCAGCAAATAATACATCTGCTGCAACAGATGACATATCTTATCAAACAGATTTAGACACATGTTGCAATACTTAGGTCATCTGCTGGAAATTATATAACAGATCTTCCTACTTTTTTTAGTTATTTCAATAAATTACCTATCAGTTGCAACAGATAGATATATGTTGCAACAAATTGTATATCTGTTGTGATAGACAAACTAGAAAATATCTGTATAATGCGACAGATGACCAACCTATTCCAACAGATAATCATTCTGTCACAACAGGTATTATATCTGTTACAACAAATAGACAATCTATTGCATTATAAAAATTCAACTTTCCCTAGACTAAAAAATTATTGCCACTATATATAAAGCGAAGTGGCTTGAAATAAAAATTATTCTCGTGTTCGTCTCTGTCTTTGTACAAATTCTTCTTTACACACGGGTTCCAACCATTAAGTTAGGTCATCTGTTGGAAATTATATAATAGGTCTTCATAGTTTTTTATTTGTTCCAACAGATTACCTATCAGTTGCAATAGATAGATATATTTTGCAACAGATTGTATATCTGTTGCGATAGACAAACTGGAAAACATCAGTATAATGCAATAGATAATCATTCTGTCACAACAGGTATTATATCTATTACAACAGATAGATAATATATTGCATTATACAAATTTAACTTTTGCCAGACATAAAAACTATTGCCACTACATGTAAAGTGAAGTGGCTTGAAATAAAAAATTGTTATCGTGTTCGTTTCTATCTTGGTACATATTATTTCTTATATATGGGCTCCAACCATTTAGTTAGTAGCCCATAAGACTAGACTTCTTGCATCTTTCCCTCAACGGCATCGCACATATCAGTCATTTCTATGCCGGCCAGCAAACACTCGATGTATGCAAACGAGTACGGCCCACACGCTGCATTGGTTTTATTTTTTTAGATCTGGATATTCTTATTTTGACCTTCAAAATCCAATGATTCTTTCCTCAAGACTTCCACTGGTAAATAATCCATCAGCTTACTCTGCATCAACAACTTGGGGAACAACTTCAAGAGTGGCTTCACATGGGTTAAAAACGTGTCCTCATTAAAGACAGATAAGTTATAGTCATAAACCTTAATCTTTCCCTCATCGAGTAGTATCTCAACAGCGAGAAAATATTTGACTTCCACTTTCAAGGCTGTAAGGATTTTCTTTGCCTTGGTTCAGCTCTTGCAGTGTGGATATGGTCTCTTCCCCCTAATATATTTAATCATATACTCATCCCATTCAAACGTAGAAACTAACTTATCAAATCTCCATCCACCAGGACCAGCTCGCCTACGGAGATCATAGTACCTATCCTTAAAATTGTTGTAGAAGTTGAGGTCCATTATCCTATCAGCAGCATCATAAGCATCCGGGTACGCTAATTGCCTGCCCCTCATGAGGCAGAGAATTTTATCAATATACTGTGGTATAAGAAGAAAATTTTTAAATAGGTTAGTAATTGTAAAAAAGAAAAGATCAGTGGAAAGATTCTGTTGTAAAGGGTTCTCTGAATCAGTTCACAGATTAACCAGCTAACGCAACTTATGCAACAGATTTATATAATGTTGCAACAGAATATCCAGATATTGCAACAGATTACACATTCGTTGTGTAGCTTCTTCTTCTTCATGGAGTAGATAGGAAGGCTAGGTTAGCAAAAGTAAACCTACATTGTCCACATACCACTCATGCATATTTATCATATTCAAGAAGTCTTTCATGGCATATGAATGCATGGTGCATTCTTATGGAACCTTCGTCTTGTTATTCATGATTTTTTGAAGTTCCTTCTTCTTTTTGTAGCCAAATATCGCGTATATGTCCACCTTCTTCAGCGGCCCCTGAACTTCAACAACTCTTAGAGTGGGAGGAGTTGTAATTTTTTTTATTTTTATAATGGAGAAAATATTTGTCTAATATTTCTTGTCTTCCTCCTAACCGCCATTGTAGGAATGTATGGCTCTCTCAGCTTCTTGGATGGTATGACACTCCTGTTGAATTTTGACTCCTCGAAAGCTTCAGCAGTAGCCTTTAGTTTTTCAAGGAGTTCATCCTCTCTATCCTTGCACACTTTGCATTTGCAATGAGAACATGAGGGCGAAGAGGGGTGAGAGGGACCACTGTAAGGATGGGAGGGACCAGTGTAGGGGTGAGAGCGAACTGTGGAAGGGGTGTCTTAAAACGTATTTATTTTTTTCTAAGTACCAACATGCTCATAATCACGACTGGCAGCAGCAGCAGCAGGATGCCTGCCACTATCATCAACAACTTTACCAGCAACCATCCCAGAAGAAGTACCCGAGTTTGTTAAAGTAGGTTGGTCGAGCTTCAACATTAGGCTGACCTTTCCTAACTGCTCTTCTTATAGCTATTGCTCTATCCAATTTCTTCTTTATTAACTCTACCGTTGGGTCTACTTTTGTATCAACAAGACCTAGAGAAAAAAAAAAGAAGTCATCCCCAACTTCTGGCCAGTAGACACGATCCAAGGATACACAACCTATAAAAAAAACAGAAGGCATTTAAATCACATAAAATAATTTGCAGTCAGTTGAGTTATATGTTAACACAACCAACTTATGCAAAAAATGATCTAGCTGTTGCAACAACTAATCTGTATGTCACAATAAATTGACAATATATTGCATCAAATTACCCATCTGTTGCATAATTTACAGTAGATGGGTAATCTGTTGAGTCGAGTTTAGATAACCAGATCAACAAATGGTTAATCTGTTGTAAAATATGGATCGTCTGTCACAACAAACTACCCATTGTTGCACCAATTGCAGTTGACGGATAATCTATTGTAATGGACGACCCATCTATCACAATAGATGGTACATCTATTTCAATATCTTTCTTTGAGGTAAATTATTTTAGTTGAAAGAAGACGTACTATATCATCCAGAGGGTTAAAGAGAGCAGCCTCCTTAATATTTTTTTTGGCCCTTTCCAACCAACCACCTAAGGATCCTTGGATAAGAAACCTCATCTGGGTAATCCTTGAACTACTTTTGGAGGGGGGGGAATGGCTTCACATGCCCAAGCCTAAAAAATGTAAACAGGAAGCAAGAAAAAAAGGTCATAATAACTATATTCAATATAGATTAATAGATGAGTAAAAATAGTGATTAGTTTTACCATGAAATCCTAAGGAAAGCCATATAATGTGACCGTCTTTGGAGACAACTTTGTCAGTAAATATTCAAAAGTCAAGTAGTATCTGTTATATCTCTAGGGATAATCATTAAATTTCTTAAAATCATCAGCAAGCACCAACAAATCATCTTCTATGACTTTTTTGACGTCCCTTTCCAATAAAATGGAATGGACAAACCAAACTAAGCACAATTTCTTCCTGTAGTGCTTTGGTATGTTTTTATCATCGAGATCTTCCATCAAATCATCTGCTTTATAGCTACGTCCAACAATGCCCAAAAACTCATTTTTTTTTCTTGCATTTGTTGGACCTTTTATGGGGTGTTTCCTTGATGAGAGGCTCTTCTAGACGATCGCATCTCAAGCCCATCAGTATGACAAACTCTTTCAATCCAAAACAAATTGGAATACCAAAGTAGTTGATTCAGATTTCATCCATCTTTTTTTGCCCTCCTTCAAATCTTTGTCATCCCCCGCATACTTGATCCTGTGCTTGAGAAGACCATGTACCATGCTTATTGGGAAGTGGAGAGTGCGGTCCTCAGGCAGCTCAAGAAAGTATGCAAAACAGCTCTTGTTAAAAACTTCGTCTATCTTTTTATTCTTCATAATACTCCTAAGTTCATCAAAACATTTCCCCAACTGACATTTAAGTACAAGATCACCAGTTACTTTATTAGGGCTATCTATCGGCATCGCAAATCAAAACCTGTCGATACTAATGATTTTGATAGAATAATGCTGGGATTTTGATATTAATTCACACCCTATTAGTGAGAAGGAGTTATCACTTTCCTCAGCTTCATTTTGCCCTGACTGAGATTATTCAGGAAGTTTCTCTGAATCTATCTATACTCTAGCATTTTATTGGGTGGTCAGAAGTTGATCTACTTTCAATTTCTTTTCTTTTGGGAGACATTTTTTAACTACAAATAATAGAAAAATAAAAATACATTGCATTTGAGGTCTGCATAATTTAAAAAAAAAGTAAGACAAATTTCAATAAATTATTCTATGCCACATTACAAAAAAATACTCCAACGGATAGCCCATCAGTCGGAACATATGGAGAATCTGTTTGAAGACCTATTTAATATCTCCCAATAGATCTTCCACCTATTGCAACAGATGGACCACCAACACCACAACCAATTCCACCACCAATGACACCAAGACCACCACCAATGCCACCAATACCAACACCAAGACCACCGATACCACCACCAAAAATACAAATATCGATACCACCAACAACACCACAATCACCATCCAATAATACCACGATAGTCAACAAAATACTAAGACAAAAACTAGGGTTTTCTATTGTTAACCCATTCTCGAAGATAGTACAACTAAAAGTCTTCTTTTTTATAATTAACTAAAAAGCCCTAATAGAATAAATAACAAACATAGAACTCCTCGAACTCTGTTACCTATGAAGATAGAGAAAACGATAGATACAAGCGAGAATAAAGTCAAAAATAACAACTATGTGATCGAAAATGGGAAGAAAATCGATCTATTTTAAAGGGTTGAGCAATATGTTGAGTAGTTGTTGTCTGTATTATTAAGAGAGAGAGACAGAATAAGAATCGAGAACTTCAGATTTAAAATAAGGAAAATTTTTCACGCAAATGGATGATTTGTAATTTTGGAAAAGAATGACAAGTTTTAAAATTGTTAATTTGGTCTAAATTGATCTTAATTAATTTTTAAAATTTTAAAAGATATATTTTTTAAAACATTAAGTTAATGAGAACTCAGTTCAACTCAGAGTGATCGATCGACGACTCAGGTAGGGATGAACGCAATACCAACGCTATGCAGTTGCAAAGACTCAATTGAAGTTCTAGTTGACCCTGTAAGCTCATTCATACCTGGTTCCACCTAAATCAATTAAGGTACTATCTTAACATTAAGTTAATGAGAACTCATTTCAACTCAGAGTGATCGATCGATAACTCGGGTTGGGATGAACGCAATACCAACACCATGCAATTGCAAAGAATCAATTGAAGTTGTAGTTGACCCTATGAGCTCATTCATCCCTAGTTACACCTAAATCAATTGAGGTACCATTACAAAAAATGGGTAGTATTATGGGAGTTTATTTGTGGAGGTTATTTTAACCTCCGTAAAATTATATGAAATGCGGGGGTTAAAAATCTACCGCTAAAAGTTATAAAGTTGCGGGGGTTTTATACCCCCTGTAAATTGTGGGGTTTTAAACCCCCGCTATAAATAAAAAAAATAGCGCTTATGCCAAAAAGAAATATGAATTTGCAAGGGTTTTAGACCCCCACTATAAATCAAAAATATTTTCCCTCTTTTTTTTTAATTGGTCAAAACATTTTTCCTCTTTTTTTTAACTGGCCAAAATATTTTTCCCTCTCACTTTGCCAAATCATTGGCAGCTCTCACTTTTCCAAATTGATTAGCAACTCTCATTTCCCAAACCGTCGGTCTGTCATTGCTACTCTGGCCGGCCTCGTTGTACAGTCGGTCATTTCTTAAGGTCATTTCCCCCAAATTGTTTTCTTGGATTGAAATTAGAACATTCTAGGGATACCAAATAGATCTTTTTTGTGCCATTTATTTATTTATTGTCTTTGTTGTTTGTATCGTAATATATTTTACATTAAAATCGGATCTTCTGTAGACCAGAAGATTTCGGTAACTTCTCACTCCATCACCAAAGTTGTAAGCATGTAACACCTCGATTATCTGAACCGAAACTCTACACGATGCTCATGATCCCGAAGGACCACAAGCAAACCCATGATTGATATATGTACCTGTACACTGCATAATATATAAATATAAATACGGAAACATGCACTGAAAGGCTATAAGGTTCAATACTGAACATAATCCGAAAAGTAATAATGTCTGAATAAAGTAGTATCACAATACCAAAACAAAATTAAAGTCTAAATCTGATAATACTGTAATCGTCTGAAAGCCTCTAACTGTCTGAATACTCTAGATAAGGAGTTGATGAGATATGTCACCAACTAACTCTGTCAACTAAAAACTAAATTGATATGATAAACTAAAATCATATCCTCAGAAAATGAAGACTCACTGCTAAAACTCTGAGTACTAGAATGCTACTGCTGCTGTTGATCTGAAGGTCGTGTCTCTGAACCTATGATGTAACATAAAAAGAATGCACCATAGCATAAATGTGTCAGTACAAAGGGATGTACTGAGTATACGTGTGAGGTAGGCTATATGCAAGGGTTTACATGCATGAGCAATACTAACTGACTGGCTAATATAAACGTGAGAGTGCATACATGGATATGTAATAACTGAGATCGTGAAAACATGATAACTGAACACATATACTGATGACATGAGTTTACTGATATGTAACATGACTGATAATGAGTTCTGATAACTGATAACATGAGTGATTGTGTTTGACAATCCTGAATCTGATGAAACTATGTGAGTTTCTTACTATAACTGAGATGACTGTGTCTGACAGTCTTTTATAATCTGAAATCTGAAGAACTATCTGAGTTCTTTTACTGAAACTGAGACTAAAACTGTGGGAAGTATTCATCTAACCGACATGCCCCAAATGCGCTATAATAGTTAAGTTGGGGTCCAATCTGTGCCCTGATTGGAAGGGTGCCAATACCGTGCCACTGGTAAGGACAAGTTGTGGGTAACCCTCATCTGACAGTATCCTCAAAAGAGAACGTTGGAGCCCTCATATGACATTGTTTATCCACCTGATCAACCCTCATCTAACAGTGTTGATGTCTCAACCTATACTGGCTATATAGTTCTGGAACACAAAGATGACTGCTAAGAATCACACCCTCATCTGACAGTGTGTGTTCCCATCCTTGGGTTCACTCGGTGCTAATTTCTACTCCCATCTGAAGAGACTAAACATAATTAACTGACTATACATGGACTGAGTTATTGACTTCCATTGACTGATGGAACATTATTGCTATCTGATAATTAACTGAGACCATGAGATTTCTGAGATTTCCTGAGTCACATACTGACTGAATTCTATAGAACATGGCTTGACTAAGGATAACGTGAAAACGTGACATGGCTCTAGGCACACAGCTATGTTTTTTGGATACAACTACACCCATGACTCGATGGAAAGAAACTGACACAACCATACCACTTCTTGATCATAGGAATAGAGTTCACAACTCATAATGCCATAAATAGAGGATTTTATACTTTACATGATTATCATATTTTGGATCATGGAAGGGAATGCATATAACATGTACATACTTGCATGGCTTTATTACATGAACATTTCATAACACAGCAATCAATATACATCAATAGCATGAAAATTGGGTTGAATCATGATGGGCAACATGGACTTGTCATTCAAGTACTATTGAATCATAAGTAGCATGATTTTATCATTCTAGGCATTTTATCAAACACCTTACATGCACACTTTATGGCATAGGTGAAATCATCAATTTAATCATCTTAAACCACCCCAAATTCATGGGTTTCAACTAACATATTCACGTAATTCATAGAAAACACATCAAGATACCATCTTGAATCACCAATAACAACCATCAATATGAATATAATCAATCAATGCATAAAAATCATAATTTGTTATTTAAAACTTGGTTCTTGAACTCCACGAATGAAAGGAATCCGTGCATGAACACTACGCATATCTTAATTAAATTATCCATGAAAGTTAATGGTGAAAGCTCTCGGATTTGGGTCTTCAAATTGAAACCCTTGCTTTTTTACTTGAGAGAAATTGATGAAAGCAAGTATATTTTGGTGTTTTTAAGCCTTAATCATGTGTTTAGGGGTTTATATATGGGTGGAAAAGGACCAAAATACCCTGTAAAATACAGAGGTGGAATGCTGAAAAACTGGGCACCCACCGAAGTTGCAGGGCGACGCCTTGCTAGTCCCCCGCTCTAGCCAGGGCGGCACCTTTCTTAGAGCGGTGCTCTAGCCAGGGCGGCGCGGGCAGATCACCCTGATCTACTGGTTTGGGCACCCAAACGTGCCCTTGTGCTACTCCAAAAATTTTAAAACTCACTCGAAATGTACTACGACCTTGCCCTATCACAACGCAACTTGAAAATTAGAAAACAGAGGTCGGGAAGGTCATTAAATAACTCCTCGAAGTTTGGAGGTCTAAAATGAGACTAGGTGTTGAACACTTAGCTGAAATTTTCTAAGTGTTGGACCTTATATTGAGCTTCAAAGAGCTAAACGAGCAGAATATGAACGCAATATTTTTGCGGGATTTTACAATATCTCCCCCTTGAGAACATTCGTCCTCGAATGAGACTGACTGAGAGGGGAAATAATAAGCTGAACATGAATAATTGGAACATGATCTCATAACTGACAAGCTGAACATAACATACTGAACATGCATATCTGATGCATGTATAATTGATTCATGAATGCATGACTAAATGTTCCGAAGAACTAAGTTTCTCATAATGAGAATGTATGTCTGATGCATAATTTCATAACTGAGCTGGTACATGAATGCATGACTAAATATGCAATGGTGTTTTGAAACCAAGTTTATAATGGGAACATGAGCATGAAACTGAATGCCAAGTTCGTGATGAACACTGATCGTGAAACTGAGTAAGCTTAAGGAGAACTGTTACCTTGAGCTTGATCTGGATTAGAAGTGAAGAGGTGAGGATACTTGGTACGCATATCGGCTTCTGTTTCCCAAGTATCTCCCTCAATGGATTGATTTCGCCAAAGAACTTTAACTAGAGGGACATCTTTGTTCCTCATCCTAGTCTGATAGTCTAGAATTTTGACCGGAATTTCCTCATAGGAAAGACTGTTCTGAACATTAATACTCTAAATAAGGACTACGACTGATGGGTCACCTATGCACTTCTTGAGTAGAGAGACATGAAAGACTGGATGAACTGAGGCTAGATCTGAAGGCAACTCGATCTTATAAATTACCTTGTCGAATCGACTGAGAATCTTAAAGGGCACGATATATCGGGGACTGAGCTTTCCCTTCTTACCGAACCTCTTCACTCCCTTCATGGGAGAGATCTTGAGATAGGCATAATCACCGATCTTAAACTCGAGATCTTTCCTATGAGTATCTGTATAAGACTTTTGTCGGATCTGAGCAGCCCGGAGTCTTTCTCTAATCAACTAGACTTTCTCTAAGGCATCAAATACCAAATCGAGCCCTATGACTGAGGCCTCACTAACTTCGAACTAACCGATTGGAGATCTACTTCTCCTACCATAGAGAGCTTCAAATGGAGCCATCTAAATACTAGAATGATAGTTATTGTTGTATCCAAACTCAATCAAAGGCAAATGGTTATCCCAACTTCCCTTGAAATAAATTGCACACGCCCTTAGCATATCTTCTAAAGACAGAATGGTCCTTGCTGCTTAACTATATGTCTGAGGATGAAAGGATATACTGAGATGAACTTGGGTACCAAGACCCTTTTGGAATACTTTCCAGAAGTGAGAGGTGAACTAGGTACCTCTGTCGGAGATGATAGATAATGGAACACCGTGTAATCTGACCAACTCCCTGATATAGTGTTTGACATAATCCTTGGCTGAATAAGAGGTATAACTGGAAGAAAATAGGCTGACTTAGTCATTCGGTCTATTATGACCCAAACGGAATCATGCTGATGACGAGTTTGAGGAAAACCCGTCACAAAGTCCATGTTCACTTCTTCCCACTTCCAAGTAGGAATGGTGAACTCTTGCATGGAATTACTAGGCTTCTAATGCTCTATCTTAACCTGTTGACATACAGAGCACTTAGCCATAAATTCTGCAATATCTCTCTTCATCCCACTCCATCAATTGATCTCTCGCAAATCGCGGTACATCTTAGTGGCCCCTGGATGAATGGAGTATCGCGCACCATGCGCTTCCGCAAGAACTCGCTGCCTCAAGTTATCTACACCTGGAACACACAGACGACCCTGATAGCGAAGAACACTATCTCCCCCTTGGGAGAAAATCTCTACTCTCTGATCTCTGACTAACTCTTTTAGCTTGACAAGGCTAGGATCCCTGTCTTGCTTTTCTTTTACCTCAGAAACTAGAGATGATTTTGAACTACTATGAACACATACACCACCTTCTGAAGAATCAACTAAGCAAAAGCCTAGTCTGGCTAGCTGATGGACTTCCTGAACTAACTCCTTCTTACTGTCCTCAACATGAGAAACACTACCCATGTACAGTCTACTAAGAGCGTCGGCCACTACATTGGCCTTGCCCGGATGATAAAGGACACTCATGTCGTAATTCTTCAAGAGCTCTAACCACCTTCTCTGACGAAGATTGAGATCTTTTTGGGAGAAGACATACTGGAGACTCTTATGATCTATGAAGACATTTACATGAACTCCGTAGAGATAATGCCTCCAATTTTTTAAGGCAAATACTACGGCTGCTAACTCAAGATCATGAGTAGGATAATTCTTCTCATGGGGCTTTAACTGTCTGGAGGCGTAGGATATGACCTTACCATGATGCATGAGGACACAACCTAAACCCACTCTGGATGCATCACAATACACTACGAACCCATCTGGACCATTTGAAAGAGCTAGAGCTGGAGCTGAGGTGAGTCAAGTCTTTAATTCCTGAAAACTCTTCTCGCAAAAATCTGACCACTGAAACTTGACCTTCTTCTGAGTCAATCTGGACATAGGGGATGCAATAGAAGAAAATCCCTCAACAAACCGTTTGTAATAGCCAGCCAAGCCTAAGAAACTCTTGATAACTGATGGAGAGACAAGATGAGGCCAGTTTCTTACCTCTTTGGTTTTTTGAGGATCTACTCTAATGTCATTACTGGAAATGATATGACCAAGGAATGCTACTGACCTTAGCCAAAATTTGCACTTACTGAATTTGGTGAATAACTGATGATCTCTGGGAGTCTGGAGAACAATTCTGAGATAGTCTGAATGGCCATGCTCACAGCGGGATTAAACAAGAATGTCATCTATAAAGAGTATCACGAACATGTCTAAGTATTGCTTGAACACACGATTCATCAAGTCCATGAAAGCGGCTGGGGCATTGGTAAGACCAAATGACATGACTAGAAATTCGAAGTGACCATACCGAGTACAGAAAGCTGTCTTCGAAATGTCATATTCTCTAACTCTGAGTTGATGGTAGCCTGATCTGAGGTCTATCTTAGAGAAATAACTGGCACCCTGAAGTTGGTCAAATAAGTCATCGATTCTGAGGAGATGATACTTGTTCTTGACTGTAACCTTATTGAGTTGACGGTAATCTATGCACATTCTGAGAGAACCATCTTTCTTGCGTATGAATAAGACTGGTGCACCCCACGGGGAAATGCTAGGTCTGATGAATCCCTTATATAAGAGATCCTGCAACTGTTTCTTCAGTTCTTGGAGTTCCGTTGTGCCATTCTGTATGGCAGAATAGAGATAGGCTGAATATATAGGATGAGGTCCATGCCGAAGTCTATTTTCCTTTCGGGAGAAAGGCCTGGAAGATCTTCGGGAAAGATATGTGAATATTCATTAACAACTGAGATTGATTCAAGACTAGGAGTCTCGAAACTAGAATCTCTAACATGAACAAAATGATAGACACATCCCTTAGATATCATTTTTCTTGCCCGAAGGTAGGAAACAAGGTGACTTCTGAACGCTAAAGTGTTACCCTTCCACTCAAGGATGGTTCATTTGGAAACTAAAATTGAACTATTCTGTTTCTGCAGTCGACTGTGGCATAGCAGGAATAAAGTCAATCCATACCGAGAATGACATTAAAGTCAGTTATCTCTAACTCGACTAAATCTGCTGACGTGACTTTTCGAAATATCATAACCGAAAGTTCCTGTGTAACCGCTGGGCTATGATGGTTTTACCCATTGGGGTAGATATTGAAAAAGGCTATGCTAGAATTTTAGGACTGACTCCGAAATTGCCTGCTATATAAGGAGTAACAAAAGACAAGGATGCACCTGGATCTAGCAAAGCATAAACATGAACATGAAAGATATGTAACGTACTAGTAACGACATCAGGAGAATTTTCCTAATCCTGTCGGGTCTGAAGAGCATAAAGTCTATTTGGGCGTTGCCCACTAGTAGCACTGGAAGTGACACCCTGCTGGTTTAGGTGACCGAGCTGAGCTGTGGAGCGGTTCTGCTGACCCTGACCGACTGAGGACAATCTCTGACTCTGTAGCCTGGCTTGCCACAACTAAAGCAAATATCGCTACCATCTCTGCAAGCACCCTTGTGGTTCTTACCACAAGTCTGACATAGGGGATTAGTGGGGGCGCTGCTAACATTCCCCTGAGACTGAGAGCCTGGCGCTCTATATTTATTACCCTCTCTGAACTTAGGAATTGGAGTACTGGCTGTAGAAGGAGTTGGAGCTGATGACTTAGGAAGAAACTGGGAATGGTTTCCTCCTTCTGATTTAGGCTGTTTGAAACTGAAGCTACCTATCCTAGATTTCTTATTCTGCTTTTCCCTCTGCTTAATTTTCTACTCCTCTATCTGTTGAGCGTGAGTCATGAGTCGGGCTAAATTCATATCACTATTTAGCATGACGGATCTGCACTCGTTAACCACGCTATCATTTACCCCTGAAGCAAACTTGCTCATCTTAGCTCTGTTGTCTGCAACCACATGAGGGGCATATCTGGCTAATTGAGTAAACTTGATTGAATAATCTTTCACCGTCATATTACACTGCCCGAGGTTGATGAACTCTAGCACCTTAGCCTCCCTCGGCTCTTGGGAAAAGAATCTGTTTAAGAATATTGTGACAAATTCTTCCCACTCTATAGGACCTGCATTATCTACCCTTTCAGACTTCCACAACTTGTACCAAGTATGACCCACATCTTGCAACAGGTATGCGGCTAACTCAGCACTCTCAACAGTAGTCACCCCCGTAATATTTGTCATCTTATAGACCTGATCGATGATTTCCTAAGGGTCTTCATCTACCTTAGACCCGAGGAAAGTTGGAGGATTCATTCGGGTAAAGTCCCGAATCCTAGCTGTGGCTGAGTTAGCTACTGGGTTGGCCGAAATAACTGTTGGCTGCTCATTATGGGAAGTACTGACTGAGCAAGAGTGGTAAATGCAGTTCTGAATTCTGCATGAGAAACATGATCGCCCAAAGGATCTTCGGGCTGAGGAGCTGACTGGTTTTTTCTCTTTGGAGGCATGTTCTTAAATCAAGAGGAGAAACGAATTAGACTGAGAGATTAACGCGTGATTATGCTCACAAGCACGACGTGATTACTGAAAGAAGGGAAAATGTTCCTAAAACATCTCATAGCCTCCTGCACATAAATATGGCGCACAATACACCCATGTACAAGACTCTGCTAGATGCGGCTTTCAGACTTCCTAGGACTCTATTGAACCTTAGGCTCTGATACCAAGTTTGTAACGCCCCGATTATCTAAATCGGAATGCTACACGGTGCTCATGACCCCGAAGGACCACAAGAAAACCCATGACTGATATCTTTACCTGTATACTGCATAATATATAAATATAAATGCGGAAACATGCACTGAAAGGCCATTGGGTTCAATACTGAACATAATCTAAAAAGTAATAACGTCTGAATAAAGTGGTATTACAATACCAAAACAAAACTGAAGTCTAAATCGGATAATACTGTAATCATCTGAAAGCCTCTAACTGTCTGAATACTCTAGATAAGGAGTTGATGGGACATATCCCCAACTAACTCCATCAACTGAAAACTACTGGTTTGGGCACCCAAACGTGCCCTAATGCTACTCCAAAAATTCCAAAACCCACCCGTAATGTACTACGACTTTGCCCCATCACAACGCAACTTTAAAATTAGAAAACGAAGGTAGGGAAGATCGTCAAATAACTCCCCGAAGTTCGGAGGTCTAAAATAAGACTAAGTGTTGAACACTTAGCTGAAATTTTCTAAGTGTTGGACCTTATATTAAGCTTCAAAGAGCTAAACGAGCTGAATATGAATGCAACGTTTTTGCGGGGTCTTACAAAGCATCTCTTTCATTATATGTATTATATTAATTTAGTTGGGCCTTGTTCTTTGTTCGTGTCATTGGGTGATTGAAAGTTGACTCATTGAACTGTAATTTTGCAATTTTTCTGTTAACTGCTATTAAAAAAATTGTATATCCTTGTGCACATTGTGTTTGCGGAATCTGGTTAAGCATAGTAATTGTTGAAAGTCGAGATACTTGTTTATCTAATTATGTTGGTATTGTTAATAGAACTTTTCACGTTTTGTTGGTGGCATTCGTGTCTTTTGAATCTTGGCATTAATTGTCAGTTCTCTGTGAGAAAATATAGTTTTATGTAAATTATCAGTTCCTTTAGTTATAAAACTGAATATCTGCAACATTATTTCCTATAAAAGCTTGCATAGATGTCTTGAGATATTTTTTTTCTATGTTCTCCTTTTGAGCAATTTCTTTGTTCTTAGACTATTAGTTCATCAGAATCGGAGAAGGGTGAGCTCAATTTAAGAACAAGAATGATACAACTTATATTAAGCTATTATTTTATTTGATTCTTGATTCTTCATGATGAAGACTCAAATATTTTGTAGGTTCTTTGATTCTTGTTTCTCGTTGACTAATGATACTAGCTAATATTTTCTTTTATTATTTCATTTAGCAGTTGAAGATAATGAATTAATATTGTAGTGCATTAGCTGTCTTTGCTTGTTCTTTTCTGTAGGTTAGTTGGTTACATTTTATTGTTTTAAATTGTGTCTTCCCTCAATTAGGTATCTAAACCAACTTCACTAATTAGCGTTTTTTGTTTTTTCATTTGTTGTTTCCTTAATATTGTTGACTAATTACACATTCTGCTTTTCTTCTCTCTAGATCTGTGTGTTGTTTTATTCTATTTACTTCAGTTCATATAGACAAAGGCGTAGTATTTCATTGTAGAATGTGAGATATAAATCGCTGTGGAGTTGTGAGCAGTAATTAGATGTTTTGATTTGATAAATTGTCCATTGTCTTCGTGGTACTTGAGCCTAGACGGATGACAGTTACTTCATCTGTTGTTTGTGGTATCTGTTGGTGGGATTTAACACGACATTGATTTTACAGTAGTCACGTATTTTAACATTTATAGAAGGTTACCTGCTTGTCTCAAGGTTATTGATCTCCCTTATTAGTGACGTTTACCTGTAGTTATCTTTAGGTGATCCGTTAGTGTAAAATTTCTTTTATACTGTTAGCCTATAGAAATTAAACTCTTTGTTATTTTGCTGATACTTCTTATTCATTCTTTATGATAAAAAGATGTGGATGCTTTCTTACTTATCATTGCATGTATTTTTTAGTCTGGCATATTTGGCTTAGAGCATTAAATATCGATCAGGCCTGCATTGACATTACAATTTCTTGTCAGAGTATTGTGACATTACAGTTTTTTCAGTGAAAGCATTGAAAGAGATTGCAAAAAAGCTTGGGAAATTGGAGTACTGTTGCGACTGTTAAAAGGAGTTAAAAGGGTGTCTTTAGTAACCAAAAGAGTCCACGCATTTTCCCCACATTCCCAATTCTGACTCAGGTAAGTCACAAGCCCCCCTTTGTAGTTTCTACCACTCTAAATTTGCATGTGATTTTGTTTAATTGCTCCCAATTATATAATAACAGTTTCACTTATGCTTGTATAGAGATGGTGATTTGTAGTACTTCTTAAAGCTGTATTACCTTAATGGTTACCCACTAAGAGAGAGCAAAGTCCAGCCTTTCTATCTCTACAAGGTAGGAGTAAGGTCTACGTACACTCTGCCCTCGAGGCTACTGCAATACCACTTGTAATGAACTCGATCAGAAACCTCCATTCAGTGCCAAGTAACTGGTAAGGCTTGTGGGGCACTAACCCAGAGTGCAGAACAACACAGATTGAATTCCCATCCAAACCATTGCCAGGAGAATACATATTCCAAACCATAATTTTGGATAGTATGAACATGCTATGTTAATGTTGCCGTGTACAGCTAGAGGTGTTTACACCTACCAGTACCTAGACCTTCTCTGTTTTGTGTCAAATTGTAGTCGCTGCTGCCTTTTTTATTCTGGTGTGTTTCATGATAGTTTTAATTTTAGCCTTGTAGGGGGTGCCTGTTGTCAAATTATGAATGTATCTTGGTATAAATGTTTGGTTGGGACAGTTGAAAGGCCAACCTATTAATGCAAGTTAGATATATGATATATATCTCATATCTACAGAATCTTGTGAACCAGTTGAGCTTAGTCTCTAGGCATACAAGTTAGATATATGATATATGTTAAGTCACAAAATGTCACATGTTGATGACGACAAGACCCTATTTAATATACATCATTTGTTTCTATATAGAAGCTTAGTATGACAACTTATTTTACGATGACTTTGTCTGTCTATGCTTGGTAGAAAATACAAGAGTGATTACCTTAATTTATCTATGTTAGATAGTTGAGTAAACTTATCACAAGTAGTTGATAAACTTCAATAGGAGTATTGAAGAACACTGAAATAAATAAGAGATAGGTGAAGAATAAATTAAATGAAATAAGTATTGAGTACCATGATTCCTTGGAGTTGAATCTTGAAGTTTGTAATTGGTAGCATGTTTCTCTTGACAATGATGTCTGCGAACTCTGGTACGTAGAATCCTGTGAACAAACAGTAACACCAATACTAACTGTGTAGTAATTGACAATGCTTTGGATTGTATTACAAATATAGCCAAAATTTTCAATCAAAATAAATGTCTATTTCGGCTTTGAGAAGAGGACACAATTGATAATTGTATAATCAATTATCATGAATGGTCAGAGACAATCAGATACACTAGCAGCTGCTGATAAAATGGTCCTTAATTCTTACAAATTTAACGTCTTATTGGTTGGTATAAATGTAGTCTAAGCTTAATTTGTCTTGACTATCTCTATTTATCTAATGTGACATAGATAGTGTACCGGATTGTTATGAGAGTCAGGTTTCAATCGAAATCATTTCCTGATAATAGCTAAGCATTTCTAGTGCTTTGACATACTGTATGTGTAGCACAAATTTGTAAGTTGTAGAGTTTCATTCAGTCCCGTTCTTTTTTATCAGCTTCGGGTGGGCAATGGTGTAAGTTATGTTTCATTAACTTATTGTACAGTCATAAGGTCATTTCCTGCTAGCTTCATAGTTTCACAGGAAGGAACTAAACATGTAACCTTCTGAATGAATGGTGCCCTTGAACTTCAAGCCATATCCAACTTTTACATGTTGAATACATCATTTGATTGGTTATTTATTCTGCGTCAATCTTTACCTTTTAGTGGGAAATAGTGATAGCTCTTGTTACCAGGGGTATAACGTGAATAAAATTATTCGGTACATGTATTGGTGGGAGGCAGTAGATACTCCATGAAATTAATCCATATGCGCCAAGCTAATTAGACCACCAGGGTTATACAAAAATAAAAAGGAAGTATGTTGACAGTAGAGAGCTGGGTATATATTACTGTTACAACCACCAATAATATCCATATGCTTTGGTTGTATTTTATCTTATGTATGAGTATTAATTTCCAATATAATGCAAGCAATTGTGGTATTTTCCCTTTATTTACAAGCATGATGTTCACTATAACATGTTTATAATAAGGACTGAAAGTTTATCGATTGATTTTTATACTTTGCATTTTTATGTAGCCAAGTGATGCGGCTAATGAACCCATTTCGCCCATGGATGCAAGGAGATCACGTGATGATAATATAATCCTAATGACATTCTTTGATTTCATTGCATTTGTCTTGGATATTCAATTATGATGATGTAATTGTGTGGTTAGAGTGAATCTTAGAATATTGAAGGTTTTGTATTTAAATTTGATTTTGGAGTTTGAAGATACTAGTTAATGTTGAAAATTTAGAATTTGAAGATGTTAATGTTGAAACTTTAATTTTGAAGTTTAATGTTCAATGTATTTTTGATATGCTTGCCAATTACAATGTTTAATTACTCATGTTGTATTAATGATATATGAATTAAACAAATATTGGATTATAGGTTATGCCAAAAGGAACAATTAAATTAGAGATAAAATTAAAATCTATAATCAGTTATTGAAAATTGATGAGCCCTGCTAAATTTAAAAAAAAAAAAATACGAAAGTTTTAAACCCCACAATTTTTAAATAAAAATTTATTATAAAAAGAATTAAATTTAGAGTAACGGGGGGTCAACCGCTGCAAAATAACCCCAGTAAATTAATTATGGGGGTCAAAAAAAAATTGCCGCAACTTGTTTGTGACGGCTCATATTATGGGGGTTTTGGGAACCGCTGGAATTACATTTTGCGGGGGTTTTAAACCCCCGCAAATCTTAAAATTAAACCCCACAATTTGACTTATTTTTTGTAGTGTCCTATCTTAACATTAAGTTAATGAGAACTTATTTCAACTCAAAGTGATTGATCGACGACTCGAGTCTGGATTAACGCAATACCAACAACATGCAATTGTAAAGACTCAATTGAAGTTGTAGTTGATCATATGAGCTCATTCATCCCTAGTTCCACCTAAATTAATTGAGGTACTATCTTAATATTAAGTTAATGAGAACTCATTTCAACTCAGAGTGATTGATCGACGACTCGGGTCTGGATGAATGCAATACCAACACCATGCAATTGCAAAGAATCAAATTGAAGTTATAGTTGACCCTATGAGATCATTCATCCCTAGTTCTACCTAAATTAATTGAGGTATTATCTTAACATTAAGTTAATAAGAACTTATTTTAACTCAGAGTGATCGATCGACGACTCGGATCGGGATGAACGCAATACCAATACCATATAATTGCAAAGACTCAATTGAAGTTTTTGTTGACCCTACGAGCTCATTCATCCCTAGTTCCACCTAAATCAATTGTGGTACTATCTTAACATTAAGTTAATGAGAACTTATTTCAACTCAGAGTAATTGATCGACGACTCGGGTTGGGATGAACGCAATATCAATACCATGCAATTGCAAAGACTTAATTAAAGTTGTAGTTGACCCTATGAGATCATTCATCCCTAGTTCCACCTAAATAAATTATGGTACTATCTTAACATTAAGTTAATGAGAACTCATTCCAACTCAGAGTAATCGATCGATGACTCGAGTAGGGATGAACGCAATACCAACATTATGTAATTGCAAAGACTCAATTGAAGTTGTAGTTGACCCTATGAACTCATTCATTTATCCCTAGTTCCACCTAAATCAATTGCAATGAAATCTGTTTCAACAAACGACTGAGTTGTTGTAAATTTTCAAACATATATTCATATCTGTTGCAACAGATGACATATCTGATTTAATTTTCAAATAGACATTTGCATCTGTTGTGAAAGATGACTGATCTGATGAAAATTTTCAAACAGATATTGATATTTGTTGTAGCAGATGACATATCTGATTTAATTATCAAATAGACATTTGTACTTGTTGTTACAGATGACTGAGCTGTTGGGATTTTTAAACAGATATTTCTATCTGTTGCAACAGATGACATATCTGTTTGAAAATCTTTTTTTTCTTTTAATTTTAAAGCAAGCTTCTGTCCGAGTAGATAAAGTAGTATTACTACTACAGGCGGTAGAAAATATTTCTTGGATAACTCAAAAATGAATTCATTGAGTAGTTTTATCTTGTCTTTTCAATGTCACTAGTATTCCTTGTGCCCCTCAAATTATTAATGAATATTAATTAATGAATATTGAAACCAACATCTACATACACATAAACATCTGGAATTATCGCATTTCTCCTTCAGTTTCAGCCCTAAATTTATTTTATTCATCTCTCATCTTATTTTTTCTCTCCTCTTTAGAGTTATCACAACCTTTTTTCTCTATTTTCTCTTCTCTTTCTCATAAAGATTTTTTTGGATCTAAACCGATCCATATCTTTCCTCTACTGAAATATCTGTTTTGATCCTCTTTTAACATTAAGGTATGGTTTACTATTGCTCTTGTATTCTCATCTTCTTCTTTGCAAGTTATTTACATCTATTTTTTATTTCATTACCATTTACCCATATCATATTTATTTAAAAAATTTGAAGGAACTTTTAAGTGTTGAATAAAAGAACTGAGAATTTTTATTACAATATGCGAAAAAGGTCACCGGTTAGGAGAAGTTTAAAAGCCTTTTTGGCATTATCATTTTTTTTATACGTATTTTGTTTGTTTCTTTGTTATTGATGTTGTTGGTGGGGTTGGCATTGTTGGAACTTGTGGTGTGGTTTGTTGATGGTGTTGGAATAAAGGATACTGCTTCTTTGTTGTTGATGATGTTGTTGATGGTGTTGGAACAAATGTTGTTGTTTCTTTGTTGTTGATGTTTTTTATTTATTGTTTCTTTGTAGTTTATGTTGTTGTTGATGTTGCAACAGATGGAGCAACTGTTGGAACAAATCAAACCACCAGCAAGGCTGGTTTGATGTATTCTGTCATACTCCACATCTATTATAACAGACTCCACGTCTGTTATAACAGACTCCACGTCTGTTACAATAGACTCCATATCTGTTGCAACAGACTCCACATCTGATGCAACAGACTCAACATCTGATGCAATAGATGGATAATGTTCTTTCTGTGACATCAAATTTTTTTCTCTTCTTTGTAGATATAAGGAACTAAAAGTTGATCAACTTTTGCCCGACCAACACAAGAGGTTGTAGTAAAGATGAGTTCGGAGGAATAAGTTGCATGCAGATGGAACCACTTCATATGTGAGAGGTATGCATTACTAATAATGTTATCGTGGAAACACACATAAAATACACGATTTTATGAATACTGTTTTTACTGATTAGTCATTAATCATTCAAATAAAATATCTGCAATTTACAGTTAAGTTTGGCAGGTTTGAACTGATAAGGCTGAGGGACCATGAATATGGTTCTAATACTCTGTTAAGATTTAATGTCAGTTATTGCTCATATTTATGTGTCAAGCATTATGAAAGGATCTAGTTTTGATGGTATTGTAAAGAAATTCAATAGCGATTGGACTAATTTTTAGGGTGCATTGGACCCTTAGAAGACCTTCGAAGCATCCCACTGCTTTAACGAAGAACGAAATCAATATAGTTATTGCCCTAGCCCAAATTTATATGGTTGGGTTGCTCGGGTTGATGATTATACGCTAGAAGGTGCGGTAAGAGAATGCCTTCGAGGGAAAATAGGTTATTGATGAGAGACTATATCATCTGAGAGCTAATTGAAAAGGATACATAGGGTAGAAAGTAACTTCTAGCGAATCTGATCGATGAAACTATCTTAGAACATGAGAAATTTGTATCAAGTGCAAATATGAAATTATATTCGGTAATGAAAAATCGGTCTGTCTTTCTCTAAAAAAAAATTATCCAGATGGTCTCTTTGCTAGGGAGTAACGTCTGGGTAGCGTGGTCAGGATTATCAACTAGATAGAAAATAGTTGAAGATCAAGAAAGCAGCCTTATGGGCACCGAGGGTTAAAATGATGTATAGTAAGTCTAGAAAACTTATGCCAACAACAACTGTAGTTAAAATAAGGAATCTAAGCATAGACGGCAGTTTTTGAATTTTAAATTGCATCACATGCCTTCTTGTTTGTGGTTTCAATTAGGTCCATGTTGATCTGATTAGAACCACAAATGAGATTGAAAGACAAATTGAGTGTCATCACTTCCTTAGCAATATGGATTAATTGATTGTGTTTTCTTGCCTTAGCATGCTTTCAACATTCCTTGGAGAAGATCAGAGGTTTGTTGTAGTATGTGAATCCCGATAATTTTCAAGCTTGCCTCCAGCTTACTGATTTGGTATTCAAGGTTGGAGTTGTTGTCTTTGAAGTTGGTATAGAGTTCCTGATCATTTGTAAGCTCGATCAGGAACACTATCTTTGAAGTTATGGCATTCTAGAAGCCCTTTAAAACACTTTCTTCAAAAGCCTTAAAGGATACATGTAGTGTCACTGTGTATGTTTTTAGGTAAAAATGTGTTGATGAACAGTCAAGATGTGGTCCCAACAGTTGAATAGCTTACTTTTATCGAGCGTTGCTCAATGCGGCTTGCTCAACCAACCTTCAAGGGATTTGATAAATTAATAAGCAAGGAATTACGTAACGTTTGATCTAAATCGACTCTACCAAGCCTATCAAACGATGCGTAACTCCAGGCTCATTACCCTATCAAAAAACTTTGCCCGAGTTAGTGGACAAATCAAACGAGCTCAATCTCTCAACCTTCCTGTTGATCGTTCTTCTCTCATATAGAGGACAAGATATTCGCCATGTAAAAGTCTACATCGTCGCCAGAAGTTCTTGCCAGGGCACAAGTCTTTAGAAGGCATCAATAGTAATCTCTCAATATAAAGAGATATTGAGAGATTCCTAGTCATGCCTTTTAGAGACTTTCGCTACGACAAAGAATTTCTGTTGATGACAAGATATCTACCATGCAAAAGTCTACACTGTCAGCAGAAATTCTTAGAGTATGAAAGTCTTCAGAAGGCATTATTAGTAATGTACAAGGGTCACTGACAGCACCCAAACACACACGCAAGTGTACGTAATCTTATCAAGTAGTAAAGTAGCTTCAAGGAAGCCCAAGTATTGATCTCTCAGAGACTTGCATTCGCCGACTATCTAATTCTAGTTTAACCAATTGGGGAGAGTAGCAAATAGAATTTTAGAATTGTAAAAAAAAAAAAAAAAAAAATTGTAAAAATAAAAGTCTTGGGAAAATCAATGGAGTAAATCCCAAGGTTAAAACACTTCGAATAATCATACTATGTTATTAAATTTCCTTCATTAACTTGCTTATCTTGGTTGTTGATTCGTAGGGTTAATTGCATGATCATGGTTTCCCAACCTCTAATCTTTTATCTAATTTGGACATTACAACTATATCATTGAGTGGGGATGTAATAATCCAATTAAGTGAATTAAAGCTATCATTCGACGTTTGAATCAAGTAACGCATCTAAGAACATCTCTGTCCTAGACGCTAAGTTTAATTCTTTATTTTATAAAAGAATAAAAACTCAAATTTTGTTTATTCCCATGTTCTATCTCCCTATTCTCTCTCCCGAGATCAAAAGGTCGACAATATATGTCTTTCATGGATGATCAATCCATAAAATAATTAAAACAAGAATAAATAAACAACCAAATATGAAAAGCAAAATTAACCAAAATTAATCCAAAATAATAGTACTCATTTTCTTGACTTTAACCTTGAAAAGAGAGGTTTTAGCTATAATATTCATAGATTCAATTAATTGAATACATGATATGAAAAATTGGAAGACTAAATAAAAATAACTAAAACCTAATTTGTAGTGTAGCAGTCATGTCACAATAATCCACCGTCACAGCTTTTATAATCTAAGCCATGTCCACTGTTCACCGAATTGACCCCTGTGTTGTCTATATATTTTCAATTGTGACCAAGCAAAATAATAATGCTCTCCAGCTATCCAAGTTGTCCCCCACTTGTTTTGTTTATGTCATATAAAAGTACTAATTGTGGTGGGATTTGGCAGCAGGTCACGTGGTCCATTGAAAATTCCCCCAAATCTCATTAAAGTTCATGCAATGGAATTCAATTCAAAATAGGTCAAAATCAAGCTGTGTCGGCAGAATGACTTTGTCCGTGCGTGCATCATCGAGGCGATGCATCAACTTCTCGTCGTTATACTGGTTAGATTTGGAAATGTCGACGCTATTTATCGACTTCTCGTCAAATCATTGGAATTTGTTTTTAAAATTTTTATTAAGTATTAAACGTCCTATTCTTTGCCCATGCCTTTTGTAGTGTATTTTCAATCTTTAAAACATCAATATATCATCATATTTAGCTCACAAAGCCTCCTATAATATCACACACTATAAATTAAATATCAAAACAACATAATATTCTCAACAACAAATCAAAACAAGAGCTAAAATAAAGCAAATTTGCAATGATTTTTCATTTATTATTCCGACACTTAAATTAATAAAATCAAGTTTGCACATTACAAACAAGTTATTCCACATAGAATTGCACATTTAAATTATTTGGAATAAATTAAACACATTAAAATCCACCAAAATCAACTAGACACGCACCTAGCTAAATCTAGTAAAATTAATTTTCCGGATTGAACTCTAAATTACTCAATTAAGCACAAACTTGTTTGAAAAATACTTTGAACATTGTAATCACATACTTGGACACTTAAATGCTTACTTATATCAATAATAATAGGTTAAGCACACGAATTGCTCTCAAAATAAGGCGAAATAAGTTAGAATAATGATCAAAGTGTATAAAATCACCTCAGATCATAAACTATCAACTCCTCTGTCTTGCTCAAGTATCCGAAAAAAAAAAATTCAACTCCCCTGTCATGCACTGTTTAGCAATGTACAAGCTTGTCGTACATTTTAACTCCTCTGTACATTGCTCAACAGTGCAAGACAGAGGAGTTTAAATTTTTTTTTTTTGATACTTGAGCAAGACAAAGGAGTTGATAATTGTTCTTTTGTGGCCCTTGTACATTACTAATAATGCCCTCTGAAGACTTTCGCTCTAACAAGAATTTTTGCTGATGGTGTAGACTTTTGCATGGTGGATATCTTGTCATCAGTAGAAATTCTTGCCGTAGCGAAAGTCTTGGGAAGGCATGACTAGAAATCTCTCAATATCACTTGATATTGAGAGATTATTGTTGATGTCTTCTGAAGACTTGTGCCCTGACAAGCATTTCTGGCAACGGTGTAGACTTTTGCATAGCGAATATCTTGTCATCTATATTGGAGAAGAGCAATCAGCAGAAAGGTTGAGAAATTGAGCTCGTTTGATTTGTCTACTAACTCGAACAAAGTTTTTTGATAGGGTAATTAGCCTGGAGTTACGTAACGTTTGATGAGCTTGGTAGAGTTGGTTTAGATTAAACGTTACGTAACTCCTTTCTTATTAATTTATCAAATCCCTTGAAGGTTGATTGAGCAAGCTGCATTGAGCAACGCTCGATAAAAGTGAGTTATTCAATGATTGGGACCACATCTTGAGTGTGCATCAACATATTTTGACCCAAAACAAACACAGCGACCCTCCATGTATCTTTTAAGGCTTATGAAGAAAGTGTTCTGAAGGCCTTCTTCAATGCCACAACTTCGAAAGAGAAACTATTCCTGATTGAGCTCACAAGAGACCAGGAACTCTATACCAACTTCAACGACGGCAATGAAAAACTTGAAGACCGAATCAGCAAACTGGATGCAAAGTTGAAAATTATCAAGATTCACATACTACAGCAAGCCTCTGATCTTTTCCAAGGAATGTTGAAAGCATGCTAAGGAAAGAAAACACAATCAATTAATCCATATTGCTAAGGAAGTAATGACACTCAATTTGTCTTTCAATCTCGTTTGTGGTTCCGATCAGGTCAATAGCAGTGGACCTAATCGAAACCACAAATAAGAAGGTATGAGATGCAATTTAAAATTTAGAAATTGTCGCAATCTCTTAAATTCCTTACTTTAACTCCAGTTGTTGTTGGCATAAATTTTCTAGACTTACTGTACATTATTTCAACCCTCAATGCCCGTAAGTAGGGGTGTACATAGGTCGGGTTGATTTGATTTTTTATTAAAATATAACTAAACTAATAATGTCGTTTTTCTAAATCTATAAACTAAATTAAACTAATATACAATCGGTTTTTAAATTTTGGTTTTAGTTGGGTTTTTTTGGTTTTCTCTGTTTTTTGATTTTCTCAATTTTTTACAATTATAATGTGATTGAAGAAAAAAATTAAATGTTTTCACTAAAACGATAAAAAAAATGGTCATAGAGTAGTTTCAATTAAAATTAGGTTGACAAATTACTAAGACGTCTAGACTACTATCTCTCAAAGTAATATTATGTGGATACCCAGTAGTTCAATTTCTTAGTCACTAGTCACAGTAGCTTGTCTGAAAGTTCCCTTCACATAAAATGTGAGCATACAAAAGAATGAAGAAGTGGAGACAACTTATTAAAAACTTAACTCCATAAAGTAATTAACTATAACATAATTCCATAAAAAAAGAGACAGAAGAGAAACAAACCTAAATCACAACTTGACGAACGAATGAACAAAATATAAAGTGAAGCAATGAAGAGTTTTAGATTTTCATATGGCAAAAATTCAGATATAGGTAATTCTCAGTCCATAATTACAAGAAATGGTTAATGTTTCCATAGTTAAAAAACATAGATATACCTTAAATTCCTCTCTTTCTCACACTTTTTCTCGCCTCTCTCCTCCTTCTGTCTCCCCTCCTCCATTTCTGTCCCTCTATTGGTTCCCCCCCCCCCCCCCTTCTTTCTCATTCTTTTATTTTGTATAATTTCAAGAATTGTATATTTGTATATAAACTATGCAAAATGTATATGTACACACTCAATATAAATTCTGCAAACTGTATATATACAGATATATAGTTATTTAATATACACTATAATAATATACAAACATTCAGAAATACAATTGAAAAAAAATGTACATATACAATTAACAACTTATACTTATATGACTTATATAATTGACATATATGACTTATTCAATTGACTTATATATATACGACTTATACAATTATGTCATATATACAATTAATATACAATTTATACATATGCACATATATATACATATACAATTAACAACTTATACATATATGACTTATATAATTGACATATATGACTTATACAATTGACTTACACATATACTACTTACACAATTACATCATATACACAATTAATAAACAACTTATACATATACGCATATATATAATTGACACATAATATATAATTGATAACAATTTAGTTGAATTGAGAAAATAATGATTGAACTAAGTTATCTCAATCAAAATTTATGATAGAAGGGATTGCAAAATATATATATATATATATATATATAAAAATTAAATCTACTATCAAAAATACTAAAAATTACCTCAAATCTTCAATAAATATTCTAAACAGATTTTATGTGGTGACAAATCCACAAAAAAAGGTTCTCCAATGTAAAATCATGGATGATATCTTGTGATATTAAAGTGATTTTGAGAAAGAAATAAGGAGAAAAAAAGTTGAAGAAGGTCTCTTGAAGAACACTATTATGATGTTGCCAATGTTGTTGTTTCTTCAATGTAAAATCAAGGATATTAGAGTGATTTTGAGAGAAAAATAAGAAAAAATAAAATTGAAGAAGATATCTTCAATAATCGTGTGTTTTGATGTTTCCATTGTTGCCTTTTTTTTGCCAATAGAAAAAAATAAAATAAACTACCAAATAACTATGAATTGTAATTTTTTAAAACATTAACCATACCATGTAATTAATATAGTATTTTTTCTATAATATATAATTTTTTCTTTTTATATTAATATTGGGTTTTATATTAATTTGTTACTAATAGACAAATATTATAATTAAAGGCCCCAAGAATATATATCTACAACAACAACAACAACAACAACAACAACAACAAACTCAGTATATTCCCACATAGTGGGGTCTGGGGAGGGTAGAGTGTACGCAGTCTATACCACTAACTCTAACGAGGTAGAGAGACTGTTTCCGATAGACCCCCGGCTCAAGATAAGAGGCAGTATACAAAAAACATCAAAAGCATAGAACATGATAAAATAACATAGATACGACATCCATAAAAAGTACCTTGCCAAACAAAGGACACCACAAATCCCCTACCTACTGACTACAACTCAACCACACTCTTAGCCCTCTATCCTAATATTTTTCCTCCATATCTTCCTATTCAGCGTCATGTCCTCAGTCAGCTGTAACTGCTTCATATCACGTCTAATCACTTCTCTCCAGTATTTCTTTGGTCTACCCTACCCCGCTTGAAACCTTCTAAGGCCAACCTCTCACACCTACGAACTGGGACATCCGTGCCCCTCCTCATCACATGACCAAATCATCTCAATCTCACTTCCCGCATTTTATCCTCCACTGATACCACTTCCACCTTCTCCCGAATAATTTCATTCCTAACCTTGTCTGTCCTTATGAATCCACACATCCAACATAACATTCTCATTTCCGCCACCTTCAACATTTGGACATGAGAATTCTTAATCGGCCAACACTCTGCTCCATACAACATAGCAGGTCGGACTATAACTCTATAGAATTTGCCTTTAATCTTGAGGGCACCTTCTTATCGCATAAAATTCCCGAAGCGAGCCTCCATTTCAAAATATATATCTATTTTTTGAATATAAAAAAGTAATAAAAATAATTAGAAAGTAGATTATAAGTAATATTTTTTTACGTATAAAAAATTAAAATTATATATATATTATGTCGGTTTGGTTTGGGTTCGGTTTGATTTTATTTTTGCTAATACTAAACCAAACCAAGAATGATAGGATTTTTTTTGCCAACACCAAACCAATCAAACCAAACCATAAGTTGGTTTTTTTTCTCAGTTTGGTTTGATTCATCGGTTCGGTTTGCCTTAACGGTTCGGTTTGTACACCCCTACCCGTAAGGCTGCTTTCTTGGTTTTCTGCTATTTTCTATCTAGGTGATAATCATGCCCACGCTACCTAGTCGCAACACCCCAGCAAAGCGTCCATCTGCATTATTTTTCTTTTAGAGAGACATCAGACGAATTTACATTATCAAATATAATTTCATATTTGCACTTGATTCAGATTTGTCATGTTTTAAGATAATTTCATCAACCAGATTCGCTAGAAGTTCCTTGATACCCTATGTCTCCTCTTCAATTAGCTCTCAGATAATATAGTCTTTTATCAACTCTCCTTTCTCTCTCAGGCATTCTCCTTCGACTTCTTCTAGCGTATAATCATCTTCTCGAACAACCCTTCCATATAAATTTGGGCCAGGGGAATTTCTATTATTTTTTCATTCTTGTTTGATGCAGAGCGAGGCTTCAAAGGTCTTCTTAGAGTCCAATGCACACTTAAAGTTAAGTATAATCGCTATTGGATCTCCGCAATGACATCAAATATTAAACCCTTCTCAAAACTTGACACGCATGAACACGAGCAACAACCATCAGTAATTTGTAATAGGGTATCTGCACTATCTTCATGGGGCCCTCAACCTTATCAATTCTAACCCATCAAACTTAACTATACAATATAGGATCTTGCTTAAATGATCAATGCTTGATCGGTTAAAAACTGCATTCACAAAAATATTGTACTTTCTGTGTGTTGTCTCGATGACCTTATCAGTAATACTTAACTCTCACACATGACAGTGGATCCATCCATTTGCATTCACCTTATTCTTCATAGCCCATCTATGGCTTAAATTGAATAAACAGATGACTAACAAGTTGCAACAGATGACACATCTGTTTAAATTGTAAAACAATTGCAGACATCTGTTACGGCAGATGATCAATCTGTTGCCACATATGACATATCTGTTAGAAAAGAAAACAGATATATTCATCTGTTGCAACAGATTGTCAATATATAGTAAGATATATAGCAGATGGATATATTTTGCAACAGATTACCCATCTGTTAGATTTATTTTAAAGTAATTTTTTTTCTTTTCGAAATATAATAAAAGATAAAATATTATATTTAGATCCCTTTTTTTTAATTTACATATTCGAAAAGTCACCAGTTTTATTTAATTAATGGATATGAACAGTCGTGACTTTTTGTTTGACTAACCCCTTCCAATTAATTCATTTATAAATAGGTCCCTCCTTATTCGTTCATTCTACTACACTTACAAATATGGTTGATCCAGATTCGTACAAGAAGATTCACATCGAGTCCTTGCGGGAACTTTAAAGGCAATTTGATGAATTCTAGAGGGATTTAGCCGACTTCGGAGCAAGGTTGAGGAGGGTTCTGCTGCCGGATAAAAATTATCTGGTTGACAATAATAATAGTAATAATAATAATAATAATAATAATAATAATAATAATAATAATACCAGTAGTAATAATAATTAGGTTATGTTTTTCCTTTTAGCGTCTGTATTTTTCTCCTTTTGTATATCGGATCTACCCAAGGGATTAAAAAATCTATGTTTGGTGGTAGATTTTGAATTTTTAATTCTTATTTAGTATTTAATTATCATTTTGTTTATTCCTTATTCTCAACATATCGACGGTTAGTGGTAGGGATTGAGCATTTGTGGAAGCAGATGTTAATCTGATACGACAGATCGATTATATTTAATAACAGACGGTTATTAATATAAAGGGGTTATTATTTTTGAGAGGGTGAAAAGACATAACTTTCTGATTATTTAATATGAAAAATGGTTTATAAATAACTAATAAGAAAATAAATGATAAACACAATTTATAACTGTAAAAGAATGGTTATTTGATTTTAAGAACTGATCGTGACTTTTCACCATTTTTGTTTTTAAATTTATTTTTTAAAATTATTTATTTATTATATAATTAAAATAAGTCACAATATTGGATTAATTAACTTATATGATGATTGTTAAAAAAAAGGTGAACAGTCATGACTTTTTGTCTAAAACACATTTAACAATTTGTTGATGCATCAAATTTCTCATCTGTTGCGACTGATGTATCAGCTATTAGAAGAAATCAAAAAAGCTATTAAAATAGATCGTCCATTTATTGCAACAAATGGTATATCTGTTGTAACTGTTGGTTTATCTAATGCAACAGATATACAATCTGTTGCCAGAACATAATAAAAATGGTTATTATTTTATTAAAGAAATGGTTATTGAAAAGGTATTTTTTAAAAATTTATATAGTAAAAAAGTCAGCAAATTTGGATTAATGATATGATGATAATTTTTTTTTTAAAAAAGATAGATTATATGTTGCAACAAATGGATTATCTGATGCAACAGGTTCTCTATTTGTTGCAACAAATGGTATATCTGTTGTCACATATGAGTTATCTGATGCAACAGATATAGAATCTGTTGTCACAACTCAATAAAAATAGTTCTTGGAAAAAATTAATTAATAATAATAATTTAAAAAGTCATGACTTATCACAATATTTCTAATTTAATTAAGTTATAATTTTTCACAGTAATTAATAAATGGAGGTGAACAGTTAGATTACATGTTACAACAAATAGATTATCTGATGCAACAGGTTCTCTGTTTGTTGCAACAGATGGTATATTTGTTGTCACGGATGAGTTATCTGATGCAATAGATGTAGAATCTGTTGTCACAACTTAATAAAAATGGTTCTTAAAAAGAACTAATTAATAATAATAATAATCTAAAAAGTCACGAATTATCACAATATTTCTTAATTTAATTAAGTCATAACTTTTTACAGTAATAAAAAATATAAATAATAAATGGAGGTGATCAGTTAGATTATATGTTGCAACAGATAGATATCTGATGCAACAGGTTCTGTATTTGTTGCAACAGATGGTATATCTGTTGTCACAGATGAGTTATCTGATTCAACAGATATAGAATCTGTTGTCACAACTCAATAAAAATGGTTCTTGAAAAGAACTAATTAATAATAATAATCTGAAAAGTCATGAGTTATCATAATATTTCTTAATTTAATTAAGTCATACCTTTTCACAGTAATAAAAAATATAATTAATAAATGGAGGTGAACAGTCACGCCTTTTTTCCACTCATTCAAATTCAATCCTCTATAAATAGGTCCCTACTTACTCATTCGTTCATTCAACTACACTCTATTTATTTATTGCATCTTGTCTTCATATTACACCTTCCACCACCTTCTCTTCCCTGATTTAAGTAAGTTTTTTCCTTGCCAATTTGTAGTATACGTTGTATTACATTCAGATATTCTTTTCTTTACTTTTGTTTTTACGTTGTTTGTCAATTCATATGAGTTCCAGATATGACTGATCTAGTGTGGAACGTAGTTTTTCTGTAAAACGCCGCGAATGAACTTCGGATGCAGGTTCGTGACCTGCAATGAAAACTAGAACCAGTTAGAGCAAGGATGCTTCGTGAGATCCGCAGGCTGAGGAGAGCCTTGCTGCTACCGGTCAAAGATTGGCCGGCTGGCGATAATAATAATAATAATAATAATAATAATAATAATAATAATAATAATTAGATTATTTTGTTTCTTTTAGTCTATGTATATGTATTTTTATTTGTTTTAGTTTAATAAAAAAAATTATGTTTGATCAACTTTGACGTTTTAATTCATATTTAATTTTCATTCTGACTATTATCTTCTCAACAAACATGTCAACGATTGGACGTAAGGAATAATTTTGAATTCAGTACCAATAGCAAGATTTATCGATTGGGTTTGTGGCGGGACTGATTTGTGTTGTTTCAAATAGATTACTCATATGTTGCAATAGATATGCAGTCTGCTGATGCAACAGATAATCAGTCTGATGCAACAGATAACTAGTTTGTTTCAACAGATAACTAGTTTGTTGCACGATTTTGACGTTTTAATTCATACTCACTCCATCTCAAATTACCCATCTCAAATTGAGATGACATATTGATTAAGAAAAATAATTAATAACATGCCTAGTTTATCATAATACCCCTATTAAATGATGTTTACATTTTAATTTAGAGAAAAAGTGATTAATGCAAAGGGTAAAACATGGAATTTTTTTTATCTCTTCTTGATTAATGAAAAAAGATAAGTAAGATTAGAAATTAAATTAGAAAATTTGGGACGGGTAATTTGAGATGGGGAGAGTATTTAATGTTCATTCTATCTATTATATTCTCAACAAACATGTCGATGATTGGACGTAAAAAATAATTTTGAATCCAGTAGCAATAGCAAGAGTTGAAACATATTAGTTATCTGTTGGGTTTATGGCAGGGGCTGATTTGTGTTGTTCCAAACAGATTAATCATCTGTTGCAACAGAAAAGGATGGGTAATTTGAGACGGAGGGAATATTTAATTTTCATTCTGTCTATTATCTTCTCAACAAACATGTCGACAATTGGACGTAAGAAATAATTTTCAATTCAGTAGAAATAGCAAGAGTTGAAACATATTGGTTATCTGTTAGGTTTGTGTCAGGGGCTGATCTGTGTTGTTCTAGCCAGATTAATCATATGCTGGAACAAATAAGCAGTCTGATGCAACAGATAACTAGTCTGTTGTAACAAAATAAATATTTTGTTGCAATATATTACTCATCTGATACACTAGATGAGTGATCTGTTTAAATTGTGGGCACTTATGTTGAATTCATGATCGGGCTCTATCCATTGTCGAAAAAATAGCAGTAACTGTGTACCCAGATGACAAATTCGAATAAAAATCACAATTTTACTTACCAAAGTCACCTATAAAATAATGCTAAAGTGGAAAGTGATGTAGGAAACAAAATTTGACCTAAGAAATTGGTCAGATAACAGCAATAACAAGAAGAAGATGAAGATGATAATGAAGTAGAAGATGATGATAATGAAGCAAAAGATGATGAATAAAGCAGCAGCAACAATGAACAACAATAATCGTGAAGAGAGAGAAAACAACAACGGATGAGAAGAGAGAGAGACACACATTTTTTTCCTTCGTTTCCTGTTATATTAACTAATATTTGGATCAAAGTATAAATTTAAAAACTTGTGGATTATTTTCAAACTTTCCCAACTTTCTTAATCTATAGTAAAATAATTGTCACCTCCACTCAATAATTAAGACTTGTGTCACCTACACCTCATTTTAAAACTCTTTTGTTACCTACAGCTCAAACCCCCCAAAAATGTACGTACAAATATCATTTTTTAGATTTATGAAGAATAATTACATATTTTAAGACTACATAAAAAAAACTACAAATTACAAGAATTAACAATTTAAAATATTTAAAGTAGGTACATATAAATACCGTTTTGCCTATGAATGAATACAACCACACACACAAAAATTCGTCACACTATATGAATGAAGTACCTTTTTTCCAAGATATTGTTCCAACCAAAACAACAAAATTTTCATGAAAAAAGAGTGTTTATATCACTTTAATAGCCCTCAATAAATATTGATTCCAATTTGAGCATTCTGCAAAAGCTGGTTTCTTTACTAATGATCTTTTTGCTTGATACTTTATAGTTGATTTAATATGTGGTCGGTCAGTGCTGTGCCTTTTTATCATTGGGACAAAATATATTTATATGTAAAGAGTCCTAAACCTATAATTATAAAATAAATTAAAAAAATTAAAATTTCTTCCTAGTCCTAAACTTCTTTCACCATGTCTTTGTTACTAATTATTTTCCTGCTCTTATAATTTTGGGACTCTTTTTCACCTACAACAAGGAAAAAAAATATATCAGTAATAACTATCTATTTATTTTCTTTTACCATTTCTTTTTAGATTTCATAATTTTTCAAGATTCAGAAAAAAAAAAAAGTGAAAGGACGATTTTATCTAAAGTAGTGTCTTTATTTTTTAATAAAGGGCAAAAAATTCAAATAACATTATAAAGGTCTTCACTCTTTTAAGAGATTAGAGATAGAGATTAGAGATTAGAGATGTTAGAGATTAGAGATTAGAGATAGAGATTAGAGATTACAGATTAAAGATATTGCGAAAGAAAGGTAAAATAAACAACAAGTCAAAAAAGTTTTTTACTTTTTCTTTGCTTGAGTTGAGAAAGTAGAAAATATTTTACCCTTCATCTTTTCTCTTCCATCTCTTGAAGAGACTAGTGACATTGAGATGTAGAGATCTCCATCTTAATATCTGCATTTTTTCAATTATAACAACACATGAATCTCCTTAAAATTGTTGATGTCATATATCACAATTACAATAAACAACAATTGAAAAATAAAAATGAAGAAAATAAAATAATCTTCTTCTTGGCCGAGTTGCAGATATCTCGTTCTCTTTAAGGGGATTCAAGCTCACTGTGTCATAATCTACACAGATCCAGGAGTACTATATCTCTTGACTTGTTTCCTCCAAAATACAACAGCCCATGGACGATATACAACTCAAGATTGGTTGAAGAATTCAAAGCTCCACCACAAAAACACCTTCCTTCAACATATTAAAATTATCTTTTGTATAATGAATATAATTGTAGACTTACAATATTTTCTTTGTCTCAACTCTCTCTTGCACTAACATAGTTACTCTTCTTTTTATGGTGAATATAGTTGGAAACTTAGCATATTTTCTTTGTCTCAACTTTCTCTTTCACTAATATGATTTCCACACTTATCATATTTCCTTGTACTTAAAAAAATATGCAAGACCGTCTCTATTTGTAGGAGGGGTATTCATCCTAGTATTGAATAGGATGAATGAAAGGTAGTTATGTGGGTAGATGAATAGTCTTGATATTATATAAGTTAATGAAATTAATGACTATGAGTTACAAGAACTAATGACCATGATAATTATAAGAACAAATGGTCATATGAGTTACTCTCTCCGTCCCATTTTATGTGGCATATTTTGATCGAGTACAGAACTTAAGAAATAAGGAAAGACTTGGTGATGTTTACAAAATTGGATTTGGCTTCTCTCCATTACAAGATCTCTTCATTTCCTCAAGTACACCTTTATAATTTTGACATGTGTCATCTTGATGATCTAATGGATCAAATTTATTTAATTAATTAATAAAAGTTAACTATGGTAAACAAGTTTCCTTTTCCAAATATTTCTTTAAATAATTATTTTTTTCAAAAATTTTACATTAAGCAAATTCATTAATGTCAAGTTTATTAGTTAATTAATAAAATAATTTAATTATGGTAAAGAAGTTTCTCTGCTCATAGTAAACAATTCATTTACCCTAAAATCCTTTTTTCTATCCCAAATCTTTTACGAAAATTAACCAAAAAAAAAAAAAGAAAAAATCTTTTAAGAAAAATCATCATCTCCTAATATTAAATTTTTAGCAATAGTAATAGAATCGTTTTTTTTCAAACTCGTTTTCCATTTCATCCTCAAATTCTTTAGATTGAATTAAACATTATGTATTTTTTATTCTTCACATGTTGGTAAAAAATACCTTTCAAATTTCATCCATCTCTACCCTGTCATATTTTCAAGTTCGTCGTCTAGCTGACTTAGTTTTGTATTAAAAGTGAAAAGGGAATATTTTAATTTATAGATCTTGAACTCTCAACAAAAAGCTGAAGTGGAGAAAGAAATTTTTTAAAAACAAAAAAAATCCCACATAGAAAATCTAAATTAATTAGGGTAAATTATAAAAAGGAAATCGAAAATTTTGCCTCTATCACAATAAACAAGCTACGGGAAGTATAAACTTGACATTAAAATAATTATTTAAAGAAATATTTGGAAAAGGAAACTTCTTCCATAGTTAACTTGTATTAATTAATTAAATAAATTTGATCCATAAGATCATTAAGAGGACACATATCAAAATTATAAAGGTGTACTTGAGGAAATGAAGAGATCTTGTAATGGAGAGGAGCCAAGTCCTACAAAATTGTTCTTCATTAAAAATGTACTACTACTATATTTAATTAAGTGAGACTTTTTAAGCGAGATCAATAAAGGTAAAGTGAAATTGTATCTTTAAATAGTTATCAAATCAAAAAATGTGATATTCTTTTTGGAACGGATCAAACAAAAATTGACGACACATAAAATGGAACGAAGAGAGTACAAGAACTAATAGTCATCATTTATCACAATTTATACTACTAACGTATACACTTAATGTTAGAGTTATGACCAGAATTTTATTGACCCGGCCATGAAAGTTTCGCGGTGCAACCCATGTTTGTGATTTTCAATGGGGTCTGTGGTGATAGCCTAGGGATCGGGCCAATAAGCCCCGCACTATGAACCTTTACGTTTTTGGACCTAGGACCTATTTGTCCGCACGTATTATATAAGTGCAATTTAGTGGGCTGTTTCGGGTCATTCTTAAACACATGAAATTGAGACTATCGTCTCCAACACTGTACTCTCTCTCTATTATAGTGAATTCCTCTACCTCTGCATGTGATTTTTTCCGCAAGAATTTCCACGTAAATCTATGTGATCTTGTTTTTCTTTTGCTTATGTTTGCTTATTTTCTGCCTGATCATAACACTTAATATATTATTTTAATAGTAATAAAATACATATACATCAACAAGAAGGTACAACACATGGGATAAAATGGGAGAAGGTAACATGAGATTGTTCGGCAATTGTCCTGGATTGTAGGAATGCTATGATGTTTGCAGGTCTAAAAGGTGACGAGATAAACCTAACATCATGAAACTCCTTCAAAGCTGCTTCTCCAAAATCAGGAAGTAGCGTCTTTGTAAAATACAATTCAGAGTAAGAGAGCTGCCACAATAAGAAGTTACTGATTCTTTGTTCTCCCCCGGTTCTGATGAGTAAATCAGGTTTAGCAAATTTGGCACACCTGGTAGCTAGCTCTTGCTCAAATAATTCCTTGTAGAACACCATCCTTAACTTTACTGGCAATGCTTTTAGTTGCTTCTAACAAGCCATAATGTCCTCCATAGCTTAATGCCATCATTAGATGCAGTCCTTCTTTGGTCTTAGTGGCATTCTCTGCTAACTCTATGTCTTTTTGTAGTGTCATGGGAAGTTTGGATCTATCTCCAATAATAGACACTCGTACCTCGAACTTGTTGATCATTTGAGGTAATGAGAAAATCAGCAATGCTTTATTTTTTCAGTCATGCACAATCATTGGCATATTTTAACCAACTCAATTCATAGAATTACCCATTTTTACTGTTCATCTAATCCCTTTTGAGTTTAGGTTTCCCGTATAATGGTTCACATTTAATGATGGCAGAAGTACTTTTTTGTAGAGACTTTTAGTTAGAGGCGGAACCAAAATTTAAAATTTATACATTTTGAATTTGTCACAAAATTTGTAGCTCGTCTCGCTATTGAATATTTATACACACTTGGTGGATTTTTTACACAAATATAGAACCTACACAAAAGTTATTGAAATTTGTCCGAAATCCTAATCAGTAAACTAGCTATGGCCCCGTTTTCAGTCAACATATTTGTTTACTTCTCTTTTCTCTCGTGGGTTTCTCACAACAACTAAAATTTTCTTTTGTTGTATCATTAAGTTAACTCACTGGAATTATGGCAAAATCCAGTTTCCTGGCTTTCTATCTTTCTCTTATGTATAAATTCTTCGCAAAATTTTTAAGTCTTCTTTGAA
Source organism: Capsicum annuum (assembly GCF_002878395.1). NCBI lineage: Eukaryota > Viridiplantae > Streptophyta > Magnoliopsida > Solanales > Solanaceae > Capsicum > Capsicum annuum. Next base: position 12,225,063 of record NC_061116.1, read on the forward strand.
TGGTTCTTGTATACTCCTAGTATTGTGTGTAATCATTCATCGAAACGTTTAAGTTGTTAGATACAGTACGTTCATTATATTATGTCTCTCTATATATTCCCCTGCACGTGTTGATGTGACTACTTTTTTTCCTATGGGTTAAATATGTAAAAAAAAAAAAAAAAAAAATTAATAATGGGCAACAGAGAGAATTGAATTCAAGACCTTCTACTTTGATATTACATTGAAACGTGTGATCGACTATGTTCTCTACAACAACAACATACTCAGTATATTCCCACATAATGGGGTCTGGGGAGGGTAAAATGTACGTAGTCCATACCACTATCCTCGACGGGGGTAGAGAGGCTGTTTCCGATAGACCCCCGGCTCAGGACCAAGGACTGTAGACCAACAGGCTGATCGACTATGTAATTTAAAAGTTTAAATTGTTAGAAGAGGCACATCTTTTAATTTTATGTTAGCTCGCAAGGGCATGGTTGAGTGGTTGCGAGGTGGGTCTCCCACATGAGAAACTTGATATTTAATCCAGCCTCCATTTGCCGCTCAACCATGAACTCATCACATCAGACTTGCCTAGTACAGTTGTGGATTTTCTGGGATTCCAAAAAAAGAGTATACTTGGTATTACGTTTCTATACACACACCAAACAAATAAATATTACCTCATAAATTCTTGAAAGAACTGTTCGAATAGTTGCATCAAGAAATCAACCTCCTCCTGCTCAAAGTCAAATTGTTATATTGCTTAAACAACGGTAAAGAAGATTATTCATAAATCATAGAAAATAAGTCGCAACTTCATGTGTGTTAAAATGCCTAGCATTAAATTGTAAATGATGAAGTGTAATAATGCGGCCCCGTCTCAATAACTTTAGTTCAAATATTATTATGTTGTGTTAAGGTAGAATTCAGAAACTTCAAATTTTACCTCCCCGCCTCTGAGTATTAGCTAAACAATTATCTTCACATGTCAACATACTTTTGCATGCGTTCAGTTTATTTTTCGTTATTAGTAATATATATCGATAGGCAAACCAATCCATTTTTCGTGATTATTATAGCAACCTCTCCTAACAAAGAGTTCATTTCCTCAAATCCTTTTTTTTCCTCCTAGTAAAATATAGACAGACAAGGGGATAGTTATATATATAATAGAAATATTGATGGATATGATCAGATAAAGCACATGGCACCGATCGACGACATCGATATCTGATTTAGGGTTAGTGCATCTCCACTTAACTGTAGAGTAGGTCCATTAGCAGATCAAATTAATTTGGTATGGTTCATCTTTTATGTTCGATTTAGATATTAGCGGCATAGTAAATAAAGTTGTCAAAATGGACTGCCCCAACCCAACCCAACCCAAGCCTCACGGGCCAAAGAATTTGATGGGCTAGGATGGGCTGGCCCTTCACTTTAAAGCACCTTAAAATGTATGACTCAATCTAGCCCTAATAGGGTCGTGAGTTGGGGCGTGCTAGCCCTTTATTTTTATCGATTTTTTTGTTAGGATTTTTTTCTTTTAATCTATATTTGAAATAATAGATATGGCAATCTATTCGCACTTCTAACATATTATTATATAAAGTATATAATTGTATGATGATTTATAATATTTTCAACGCCAATACATTATCAAACACATTTGAATTCATTGATGACATTATCTTAATTAACATCAACATTCATCTAAATTCATATGTAAATTTAATAAGTTGAACAATATCAACAAGTTTAATATCAAAAATTAATAATATTTAAAATCCACTTAAAAATATTATTGCTTTGAGTTTAGGTAATGTTGTGCAATTGATTTCGAGTAGCTACAATAACTGTTTAAACATTTCATGATGGATGCAATTTTTATATTTATGATTAGAAATTTTAATATTTGTCATTTAATGCTAAATAAATAAAATATTATGTAAGATACTAGGTAAAATTTATTGAGTAATTACTATTTATATTTTTAATTCTTTTTGCTTACAGTTTTCTTTAATTCTAAGTCTAAATTGAATAACAATAACAAATGAAACATCTATACTTGATGATTAAGGTTAACACTTAATAAGTTAAATATTATATAAGATATTAAACTTATTCAATAACTACTATTCTTAGTTATTACCTTTTTTTTTACAATATTCATATATTTTTAAATTAAATTAAATAGTATTTTGACCCATGGGTCGATCTAATCCAGCCTCAGTCAAGCCTCAAGGACCAGCGGGCTGACTTGGGCTGGGCTTATAAGCCCTAGTTTTAAAATAAATTCGATTTGGTTCGATTTCTACAAATTCGGTTCGGCTATTTCGGATTTTTATTTCGATTTTGATGATTAAAGTAGTGAGCCTTTCTTTGTCATGAGTGAACATTTAAAATTGGTGATTTTTTTATAAAAATAATTTTTTTCAAACCTATTTTTCATTCCCAAATATAAATAACTCAACATGCAAAAAAATGAAATAAAATAACCATAAGTTTAACATAATACATATCTGCATTAGGTCAGTGTCAGTGAAATTACAACAGTGACCTCGACACTCGTCTCCTCGAGGTGTCGCTGTTTCAGCAGTAATGAAAATATGAAATGAATACTTAGGGTTACAGGTTACTTATTATATATTTATACAATTATACGAAATATATATAATAAAAAATACATATTTTATATATAATTTTGATTTTTCAGTTTAACCAAATTTAAAAAAAAAAAATCGAAATCAAACCGTTTAACTAAATTTCTAAAATTTGAAATTGAAATCGAAATCGATCCGAAAAATTAAAAAATTAAAACCAAGAGTACCAAATTTATAAAATTATAAATGTCGCCATATAAACTCAAACGGAGGAAAACTTTTATTGTAGATTTTAATTTGGTTCATTAACATTAAAAACTAGAATAGTCCTTTTTATTAATTTGTAGCAAGATCTACTACTATTATATAATGAGACAATGAAAAAGGAATGTTGTTGCACGCATGGTGACTTAAGGGTCCACTGCACCTGATTATCGGAATTTGTTCATTGCACATGATATTTAAGCATAAATTAATAAAAAGCATATGGTCACAACAATTGTCCACTGCACATGATATTACTATTAAATTAGTATATATACTCACGCACGCGATGCGTGTAGAATATTAAAGTATTATTTTTAATCATTTCATATTGAAATGCTTCGATTGAGCATGTTAAATTATATTATCTTTTAAAAAAAATTCAACTATTACATTATTTCTCAATAAAATACGAAAAAAATAAAATAAAAGTTCTAATCCCCACCCACGTATCTCCACCATACCCTTCTCAAGTTATATATTTTAAAAATTCCATCTCCTCCCACACCTGTAACTAAATATCCATAAAAAAAAAAACAATCATATATATTTTTATGTATTATTCACAATTTAAAGATATTACATTATTAAAAGAATAAAAAAAATTCTATCTCCTCCCACGCCTGTAACTAAATATATATTAAAAAAAATCAATCATATATATTTTTATGTGTTACTCATAATTTAAAGATAATAGATTATTAATATTTTTTCCTCCCCCCCCCCCCCCCCCCCCCCCCCCCCGTCCCCGCTCTTTCGTTTAAAATTTATAAATAATAATAATAGGTGCATTATAATTACTTCATTATATTCTCAAAATTAATTCAAATCTCACCTCTCACCTCCAATCATCAATGCACATTTTTCTATTATACTTTAATTGTTTAAATTTTGAAAATATTTTTTTGATCACATTAACTTAATGAGTTATCAATTACTACAAAATTAGGAGTTTAAATCTAGTTATTGAAACACAATTGTTGGAATAGAGAATTTTAAGACCAACATATCTTGTCGACTTAATGACAAATCTATTATTCATTAAACTATCATATTTCTTCTATAATTTCATGTTTAAAAACTTCGACACTATTTACAGAAGAAGATCAAGGCACATCAAGTCACATATCTCTCGAAATAGCTTATGATTTTTTATTTGAAACTTTAGGATAATTTATAAAGGAGTAATATTGGGAAAGAAAATAAAAATCTTTATACAATATATTGTTACTATCTCGAATCAAATTTAAATTAAGTAATGATAAGTATTAAGTCGTAGAATAACACTAACATTCTAAAATCATGAAGTTGTGATCAAATAAAAATTCAAAAATCATCAAGTGGCTAGAATGCTAATTTGAATTGAAAATCAAATTAAAAACACACCAAATTAATTATTGCATCAAAATAAATTAATTTAAAGTTTACATCATCTTATGATGAGTTTGAATGACTCCATTTAAATATGAAAATGAGAAGAGAGAGATCATAATTGTATTTTTACATTTGAAATATATGTTACACTATATTTCAATTCAAATCTAAAGTTTTTTTGAATCACTTAAATTTTATCATGTTATTAATTTTTTTGATTGTACTTGATTTATTTCTCGCTTGTTCTCCATCTTTTGAAATTTTTCTCTATGTGACGGATAACTTCAACACCTTATATTCTTCGATTTCTGAACAAATGATATTCACACTTTTAAATTCAATAAAAGTCCTTGCAATTTTTCTAAATTTCAATAGAGAAATAAAAAATATTAAGAATTTCAAAATTTTATAAAATTGTGATATAAACATATACAAAGAAACTTTTACGTTAATGTGAAAATAAAGATGATAACTAATAACTCCTTAAGCTTTTGAATGTTAGAACCTATTTGTAAAGTAGTCATCATAATCACAATGTTCATATAGCAAAACATAGCTTCTACAAAATTTAACAATTTATTATAGAAGGAAATTAAAGACAAATTTTTTTTTGTAAGTACTTACTGCAATACTTTTTTGTTTTCTTTACATTATTGTATATAGTTCCTGCAACTAAATTGTTCAAAATTTTAATAAAAAATCTGTAAAAGAAAAATAGAATTAATTCACTTCGGATGCTTTCATTCTTAGTAGAGAAAACAAAAGATAATATGCATTTCAAAATTATATAAAATACAATACAAACAAACATTGATAAATTTTATGTAAACATAAAGCACCAGGCGATGAAGGATGGCCAATTTAGCTCTCAAATGTAAAGACTCATTTGGTCAAATACAAAACTACTATCCTCTCGATTTATATGACATATAAAGATAAATTCAAATGACTTTCTCTTTTAATTAGTTAAGTAGATAAGATCCATTCAAATTTCAAAATCATGTTATTTATTACGCTAATAATTTATCAAAATTGCAGTGAAAATTTATAATTATTTTCAAACTAAAAATCATCACTTGATTAGCATATAGACATAGATTAATAAAAATAATGACGTACATTTTAAGATAAGATTATTTTTTGAAAATTAAGAGATAGTGTAAATTTATTTTCAATTCAAAAATTTGTTAATTTCAAATACAAACATTTGCTTGAATTGTGGCTAGACAGTTATCACATTTAATTAATTTATTTTTTTTGACCGTGTGATAACTCCCAAAAAGAGTCCTAGTTGTCTTGGATTATGAATTGATTGTTATCTCTCCCTAGTTACCACATTTAATTAAATGTTTCATTCATGATAAGTTTTATTCTATTCTTTAAAAGTTTAATTAGTTGGATAAATTCAAAATTAAATTGATAAACATTTTAAAATTTAAATTTTTACTATGATTAATAGTTTTATTCTATTATTATTATTATTATTATTATTATTATTATTATTATTATTATTGTTATTATTGTTATTATTACTATAATTTTTTTCTAAATTAAAAAATTACTATTACGTGTCTTCTACTATTACTACTACAATTATTATTCCTTATTGTTATTACTATTATTATTATATGTGTCGTCATTTGACCGGACACGATATTTAAGAAATAAATATTGATTTTGTTAAAGCTACAAAATTACCCTTCTTAAAGAAAGGAGTAATAGTATTTAAAATCAAGTGGGACCACTTTTAATTGAAAAATAAATAAAAAAAGAGTAATAGTATTTAAAATCAAGTGGGACCATTAATGGTAAAATTGTAACCGTGTCTTTAAAAACTTAGCAAATAAGGAAAGGCGACATTCTTTTTGGGACGGACCAAAAAGAAAATGACGACACATAATTTGGGACGGAGGGACTATTATTTTTGTTAAATATATCATCCTAAACGTAATATTATGAGTTCTATTATTATTATTATTATTATTATTATTATTATTATTATTATTATTAAATAGTTAGAGTTTATTTAGAACTCTTCAACTATGATTGCTAGGTTTAAGCTAATAGATTTATTTTCAATTCAAAATATTGTTAATTTCAAATACAAACATTTGCTTGAATTGTGGCTAGACAGTTATCACCTTTAATTTATTTATTTAATCGTGTGATAACTTCCAAAAAAGAGTCATTGTTGCCTTGTATTATGAATTGATTGTTATCTCTCCCTAGTTACCACATTTAATTAAATGTTTAATTCATGATAAGTTTTATTCTATTCTTTACAAAATTAATTCGCTGGATAAATTCAAAATCAAATTGACTAATATTTCAAAATTTAAATTTTTACTATGATTAATAGTTTTATTCTATTATTACTATTATTATTATTATTATTATTATTATTATCATCATCATTATCATTATTATTATTATTATTATTATTGTTGTTGTTGTTGTTGTTGTTGTAATTACTATTATTAAATAGTTAGAGTTTATTTAGAACTCTTCAACTATGATTGCTAGGTTTAAGCTAATAAATTTATTTTCAATTCAAAATATTGTTAATTTCGAATATAAACATTTGCTTGAATTGTGGCTAGACATTTATCACCTTTAATGTATTTATTAAATCATGTGATAACTTCCAAAAAAGAGTCATAGTTGCCTTGGATTATGAATTGATTGTTATCTCTCCCTAGATACCACATTTAATTAAATGTTTAATTCATGATAAGTTTTATTCTATTCTTTAAAAAATAATTAGCCGGATAAATTCAAAATCAAATTGATTAATATTTCAAAATTTAAATTTTTACTATGATTAATAGTTTTATTCTATTATTATTATTATTATTATTATTATTATTTTTACTGTAGTATTTTTTTCTAAATTAAAAAATTACTATTGTTATTATTAATATTATTATTATCTTTTGTTTAATATTTTTTTTGTTAACTATGTCATCTTAAACGTAATATTATAAGTTGTACTACTATTATTATTTTTCATTAGTATTATTTATTATTAATATTATCATTATATTTTTATCTTTTATTTAATATTTAGTTTATTTATTCAGTTAATACATTATTATTACAACATTATTATGTTATGTCCAAAAAATTGTCATATGGCTTTTTAATATCTTACCACGTGGCTTCTTGTCTTGCTTTTAGTTTTGCTTTTATATATATATATATATATATATATATATATATATATATATATATATATATATATATATATATAGATAATGAGCATAATAATAACAAATTAAATACTACTGTAAATAAAAAGCACATGGCTACATCAATTGTCCATTGTACTCGTGGTTACCTCTGTTGTACATTCTACACGATTGTCTTAAGGGTGTTAAGTGGGCCGGGTCAACCCGGAACCGGCCTGTTAAGTTTAACCGAGTTGTGGACTGGGCCGGACCGAGTTGTAGTTAAGTGGGCCGGGTCGGATTTAGGTTCTACAGTAAAATTTTTAAAAACAATCCTGAACCGGTCCACTTAGCCTAACCCAGTCTAACCCACCTAACCCGGTCAAATCCGATTAAAAATTTGGTCAAACCAGGTCAAAAACCATTTTTTTTCAATATACACTATATATACCCACCTATATACATTTTAAATACGTTAAACAATATTTATACACTATATATATAGTATATACTACATAAGAATTTAAAAAATATATACACATATACACAATTACACATATATATAACATTCAATATATACGACTATACGTACTACTTTAAATAAAACATATACTACAATATATATATATATATAGTTATATACTAATTTATAAAACATTTACACATGTATACGTTAAATATATACGTCTATAGAAGATATATACGCACTATTCAATATACTAGTCAAATGTACGTGCTATGCACGTGTGTATCAAGATAGTAATAAGTGTATATAAAAGAATAAATTTCTATCATTTATATCGAACAATATACTTGATCCTGCCTTTAAAAATCCTGCTTTTATGAATCGGGTCCATTTAAAGTCACGTAAGCCTAATTTCTCGATAAAGAAAAGCTTACCCTTCAAAAGATCTCCTAATTCTCTTTTCATACTGCTCACGTCCAGGCAAGTAAAATCACATTCCATTTCATGCATCTTATTATTCAAGACAAATAATTATAAATTATAAAATAAAGATATGGACAAAAAATTGAAAAAAATATGACATATTAAAATATCAATTATTTAATATTATACTTTGAAAGAAAAAATATACTTTAGAGTCTTGATGATGATACTAAAATGTAAAATGAGCAATTCAAATTATCCCTGATGGAAGAATGAAATCGGTTATAAAAAATTTGAATTACTAACGCATGAAATCTCTAATTACCATTATGTTTTATCTTCTAGCCAACTAAAGACTTTGTTTAATACTTGTTTGACACTATGATTTGTTTGCTATTATGAGAAATCACAATTTTCATTTTATTTTTATCTCAATAATTTTTTTAAATGTAAGTATGATTTTGACAAAAGAGTATTAACATGAATTACGCCTTAATAAGAAGTAGAACTAATATGAATAAAAAATAAAATTTAGAATAGAAAAAATATACCTTAAATTCACTTGTAATCAATACCTTGTAATTGATACGAAGTTTTGTCCGCATGTTTCACATAAATCTTTCTTCATCTGCACAAACATATTAATTAAGAATCATTCAATAATGATTTATTTACGAAGGCAAATACAAATAATAAAAGTTTATGAAAAAATCATCTTAAAAGTTAAAGGATCTTCAATTTGTTTAGCCTAATTTAAAACAACAATAAAAAAGACGAACTTATTTGAAGGTAAATTTAAACAAAAAAAAAAAAAGGCATCAAATATAGAAGCTTAAAACCCCAGACGAACTTATTTGCAATCAAAAGAAGACGTTGAAAAATGTAAAAAAAATAAATTAATGTGATTCTTTACATATATTATTTTAGGACTGGTAATTTATTTTTATATATTTTAGGATTCATATATTTTATGTAGTTTAGTATTCTTAATATTTTCATATATTTAGTATAGTTTCATCTTTATTTAATATTTAAATAAATTATATTTAGATATATAACTTAAATTCACCATATGCTTTATAATATATATATATACATACCCGCACGATTTTTTTGTATGAGGCTGACCTACCTAATTAATAAATCTTCAATATTATTTTTTTTCCACGATGACAAAAGAAATTAGATGCCATTTTAGTCTTTGACCTGAAAATAATGAAAAAATAATAGTGAAAAGTTATTTTAAAGTTATATTTGTGCAGTTTTGAATAGTTAAAGGTCATATTTGTGCACTGTCAAAGTTTAAGGTCAAAGTTATAATTTGGTGTCAAGTTTAGGGTCATATTTATGTATTATTCCTTTAGATGTTAAGCTGGACGCGCCCAGTTTTGCGTGTTGAACACGCGTTTTGCCACGTAGGATCGGAGGTCATATTTGTGCAGTTTTAAATAGTTAAAAGTCATATTTGTGCACTGTCAAAGTTTAAGGTCAAAGTTATAATTTGATGTCAAGTTTAGGGCCATATTTATATATTATCTCTTAAATAAAACATATACTACAATATATATATATATATACTACAATATATATATATACTAATATATATATATATATATATATATAGTTATATACTAATTTATAAAACATATACACATGTATACGTTAAATATATACGTCTATAGAAGATATATACACATATATACGCACCATTCAATATATATGTACTACTTTAAATAAAATATACTACAATACATATATAGTATAATATATATATATAGTCATATACTAATTTATAAAATATATACACATGTATACGTTAAATATATACGTCTATAGAAGATATACACACACACACACAAACACACACACACATATATATATATATATATACCATCCAATATATGTACTACTTTAAATAAAACATATACTACAATATATATATATATATATATATATATATATATATATATATATATATAGTTATATAGTTATATAGTTATATATTAATTTATAAAACATATACACATGTATACGTTAAATATATATTACTTTAGAAGATATATACACACATATATATACCATGTAATATATGTACTACTTTAAATAAAACATATATATATATATATATATATATATATATAGTTATATACTAATTTATAAAATATATACGCATGTATACGTTAAATATATACTACTTTAGAAGATATATACCATTCAATATATGTACTACTTTAAATAAAAGTATAAAATATATGCTACTTAATATATCAACTAATGATACTTAATAGTAAATTAATAATATATTAAAACTAAGTTTTTAATTTAAATGTTTAATTTTTTTAAAAAATATTCGGGCAGGTTAACCGGCGGGTCCGGACCGAGTTTGGTCTTGGCCGGGTTAACCGGGCCCAAACCAAAAAATAACCTAGCCCGGGACCCGGTACCCTACAGCCCGTGGGCTGATCGGGCCGAGTTTGATTAATGGGCCGGGCTGGGCAAGGTCAGCCCCATCCGTTTGACAGGCTTAATTGTCATAATCGTCCATAGCACATATTCTCCTATATAATAAGTCATGGTGTGGAAGGTGAAGCACACACCACACCGTCGACATCCCTGCTTGCCGTCATTTGACGTGTCTGCTCCTTAATTTTACTATATCACCCCTAATTAATTATTATATGTCATTTACATATTAAAAATATTAATTATATTAAAGAAACAAAATAAAAGAGACATTTATTACATGTCTGTTTCAGCTATTTCAACGATAATTTTACTATAGATCCCTAAATAATTATTATAAATCGCATAAATATTAAAAAATTAATAATATTTAATATTAAATTAACATAACATCTTACTTGAAGTCCACTTAATTTTTTAACAGATATTTTTATAGTAATTTTGCTATATCGCTTCTAATTAATTATAACAAGTCATTTTAGACATGTTTGTACTATATCATCCCTAATTAATTATTATGGTCATCTAAGCATTTTGCTACTTAAATTAGAATAGAAAAAATATTATAAATCACAGTAATTAAAAAATAAATTATTTTAAAAACATAATTGACTATTAATGTCACAAAAGTTTGGACAAGGAGAGTAACATATATTATTTAAAAATTACATAAAAAGTATTATAAATTACAAATAGTTAATAATTTAAAATATATATATAAAAAAATTAATCTGTTATATATTCAAGAAAAATACATAATAAATTATAACATTTAACAACTTAAAATATTTAAAAAATAATTAATCTGTTATATGTACCAAAAAATATGTAAAAAAAATATTAATCACAATAATTAATAACTTAAAAAAATTAAAAAATATAAAATATTTGGCTGACTCTCGAAATTATATCAATGTCACTTAAATTGAAATAGAAAAAAAAAGTTATTATAAATCTCAATAATTAAAAACGTAAATTATTTTTAAAATATAATTGACTATCAATGCTACAAAAGTTTGGACAAAGAGCGTAACATGTTTTATTAACATAAAAGATATTCTAAATTACAAGAGTTAACTAACTTAAAATATTTTATTATATATTTCATAAGTACTATGTGAAAAGTAAAAAAAAAATTGATTGACTCTCGAAATTATATGAGTGTCATATTAACAATTTAAAATATTTTAATACAAATTTCATTAATCTAAATATGATAATATATGCCTAACTAGGAATTTATCAACCAAACAAATGAAGGTTTTAATTAAATCATAGAACTATATATAACGTAGAGTTTTCAATGATCAACATTGGGCCATACGTAGCACGGTCATAGCCGACTAGTATTTATTAATAGACTAGTTTTAGCACGGACTCAAATTATCATTAAAAAAAAAATTTAGATATTTTTATATTTTTCTTATTTTTGTGACATCAATATAATACTTTTTAAGAAATTCTAAAATAGTACAGTACAAAATAGTATTGAAAAATTAAAATATTAGACTTATGAAAAATTCAAAACAAATGCATATACGAAAGTTGTAATTTCTATTTTACTGAAATCTTTTGAAATTCTAATCTCCATTGATTCAAATTGAGCTTTTATCATAAATTATTTGGAGATCAAATTAAATTTTCTTAAACTATAATTTTTTTTTCAAGCACTTTCAGAATACATACAAGCATGATATTTTATTATTTATCTTTGAGAAAATACATGTTTTCCCCCCTAAGTTGCAACGAAAATTCACTTTAGCCATTAAACTTAATCCGTAATTATTTACCCTCCTTATGAACTTTAAAATGTATTATTTTGCTCCCTTAACAGCTGATATTGCAAAAAAAAAAAGTGTTTTAGTGGGGAAAAAGTGTAAAAAAAATTTAAGTGGGGCCCACTTCAATATTTTTAACCATTATTTTTTTCCTTCCTCCTCACACCCCACCAACCCCATTTCTTTTTCTTCCTCACACCCCACTATGTCTTTTCCTTTCAAACAACACCAAACAAGGAAAACCCAAATCAAATCGAAAATTATCAACACCAAACAACACCCAAAATATTGTTTTGGCCACATAATGTAATCAACTTCACTAACTTAGATTACTTAGTATTCACAAAGAAAAAGCAGTTGATCCAAGAAACACATGAACAAACAGTTAATGACAACATAAGCATATAACTAAACCTTTATTAGCAGACAATAATGTAAGGAAGATCCAAAATATAATAAAGCAAACTTTAAATCAAAATTAAGCAACCAATGAACTAACAGATGGAATTAAGGTGAACAAAGCAAAATAAAGTTACCAACTTTTAGGTATTGAAAAGGAAAAGAAACAATAAACAGAAATCAAAACCTGAAGAAATTGTAAGATAAAAAAAATACCAAAGCACAAGATATTTTGGGAGATTTATAGGAGTTTTGTGGATTTAAGAATAAAATTATCGATATGCCCTTTAACTACCACTTTGTCTAACTTGCATATACGAAATATGGGAGCCGACATAGCATTTGACGTCTTCCGAATTCTGACCAACCACTAGGAGCTTCGCTGGCCATCTTCTCCGACGAAGCAGTGGCGGAAAAGTGGAGAAAGGGAGAAGGTTGCACGTGGGGAGGCTAAACTCGCCGGAGTCCGGTGGTGGTGGCTGCCGGAAAAGGCACGGGAGAGAAAGAGAAGAAAAAGGAGTTGGAAAAATATTAAAAATTATATATATATAATTTAAAAATAATATATATATATATATATATATATATTATTTTAAAAAATAATTTATTTATGTGGCATTGACGTGGATCCGACGTGGCTACGACATGGCTCCAACGTGGCGCGAGTGTGATGTACTCTCCATAGTGAGAGTGGTATAATTATTTTAGGGTGGTAAAAAATTCATATAAAAGTTGTTTAGGGGGGTAAATAATTACAGGTTAAGTTTAATGGCTAAAGTAAGTATTTGTTGCAACTTTAGGGGGGAAACCATGTATTTTCTCTTTATCTTTTAATATGGTCATTTTTCAGAAAGATTTTATGTTAAAAATGTGCACACATAAAATTAGATTAACTAACTATCATATTATGAAATTTATTTTTCGACTAAACTGAAAGGATTATAATTAATTTTTTTAAAATATTTTAAAAGTATTTAATAATAATATAATTTAATTGTGGTTATTTTATTAATTTAAAATTTAATTTATCGAAAGTGAAATTTTTATTAGTTACTTATGTTTGCCAGCATATACAATATAAAATTACGTGTAGAACTAAAATAAAATAAATTTTACTTATTAATCGACAACTAAAAATTAAAATCTCAAATGAAAAACTATAAATAGCATCAACAAGTAATATTATGAGAAAAATATTTTAATTCTATAATCAAACTTATATCAAGATAAAAATTGAACAATAGAATAATTATTAAAATTTTTACACAAAATAAAGACTCAAATATGTATGAATATGCTTTGTGGGGGGCCCTATCACCTTTTTCATTTTTAATGACATGTAAAAGACTTTAAAGTTCTTAAAAGACATAATACATAAATATGATCATAAACTTGACACCAAATTATAATTTTGACCTTAAACATTGATAGTGCACAAATAAAACCTTTAACTATTCAAAACTGTACAAATATGACCTCCAATCCTATGTGGCACAACGCGTGTTGTACACGCAAAACTGGGCGCGTCGAGCTAAAAATTTGAGTGTTCCAACAGTAAAAAAAGGGTAAAATGACTATTATGCCCTTACTAATTCTTTTTTATATATTTAAATGACTTTTCACTATTATGTTTTCATTATTTTCAGCTCAAAGATGAAACTATACTAATAATAACTAAAAAAATTATAGTTTTAATAAAACGTTATTAAATTAAAGTTATAAAATTAATGTTATTAAATTAATGTTATTAAAACATTATTAAATTAACGTTATTAAAACGTTATTAAATTAACGTTACTAAAATGTTATTAATAAAACATTATTAAAACGTTATTAATAAAGCATTATTAAGGGCAGTAGTAGTAGTTTATTAAATTAACGTTATTAAAATACTATTAATATAAGATTGTTAAGGGCAGTAGTAGTAGCATATTAAACTAACGTTATTATATTAACGTTATTAAATTAACGTTATTAAGAAAACGTTATTAAGGACAATAGTAGTAGTATATTAAATTAACATTACTAAAATGTTATTAATAAAACATTATTCAGATGAAAAATTTATTAAAATATTGTTAATAATAATAATAATAATTAGTCGTAGTAGTAGTAGTGATAATAATAATAATAATAATAATAATAATAATAATAATAATAATAATTAGTCGTAGTAGTAGTAGTGGTATATTTATAGAAGCAATAGTAGTACGTAATATGTAGAAATAGTATAATAATAATAATAATAATAATAATAATAATAATAATAATAATAATAATAAGCAAAACGACGTGTTTTAACTTATAGAAGCAAAACGACGTCATTTTAAGTTCCAGATCAAAAGTCCTCCCAGTCAGCGCTTTTAATGACGTGGCACCGTATGATTGGATTACATATCCACGTAGGCGCAAGTGAAACTCACGCATGGAGGTTGCAAAATCAGAGGTCATATTTGTCCAGATTTTGAATAGCTAAATGTCCTATTTGTGCACTATCAAAGTTTAAGGTCAAAGTTATAATTTAGTGTCAAGTTTAGGGTCATATTTATGTATTATGCCTTCTTAAAATTTACCAAAATATGTGTTAATATAGAAAGTAATAAAAACTTCAATTAAGGGTAATAGAGACAAAAAAAAATAATCATGTGAGGACTACCAAAAAAATTATTCTCTCTTATATATGGTAGTAATGATGTATCCCGCGCTATGCGCGGGCCCAATATATTTTTGTTTAATAATATTTTATAATTTATTATCAATTAAACATCTCATAAATTTTTTAAAATGAAAAAAATATAAATATGCTTTTTGTGTTATGACAAAAAAAGATAGATTTTTATATATTATTTTTCTTTTTCATTATGTTAATTTATTTTTGATTTTTTTGAGATCTTAGTAATACCTCAAAATTTTCAATAACTTTGTAATAATACTTATTAAATTTGACACTTTACATTATAATTTACAATATAGTAATTTTTTAACCCAATTTATAGTATTATTATATAGATTTTAACTTTTTATTTTATTTTTAAAAAGATTGTAAACCACTAAATTTAAAAATTGATCAAATTATCCTCAAAATATTATTTATAACATAATTTCTTATTAAATTTGAAATAGATAGCTATAGTACTTTAGTATGTTCAATTATTTTAAATTTTTTAGTTCCTTTGTAATAAAAATTATTTATCTTTCATACTTCTCTCGTTTCATTTCTTGGTTTATTGAAGGAATTCTTAATTACATATTCATGTATTTGAATTTATGTAACATTGAATTTTTAGTGAATCAGAAAAAATATCAAAGTAAGTTTAATCATAGATGAAGTAGTATACTCTACGTAATGATATTTCTCATGCTAACATATATGGAATGACTATATATTTTTCATTTTTTTGTCAAATTATTTTCAAGTAGTGCATTCAAGATGGAGGTTTTTTCACATATAATTTGAGGGCATTTTAACATTTTATTACCAAAATACAACTTAAAACAAAATTTTATAATTTTTTGATTGAATAATTGCCAATTAAATGCAACAATTGAAATTCAAAATTTGCTAAAATGATATTAATTTGAAATAGTACAATAAACAATAAATTGAAAATTATTTTGAGACTTTCTTTTGGGTTAATTCATGGGTTAATTCGCTAGAGTGAGAAGTGAGAAATAGTACATTTTAAAGGAGAGAAAAGACTAAATGAAAATGGGACCCACAAAAAGAGTAGGGCTTTGGATGATTAATTTGGATTGTAAAATGACTATAATGGTCGTGGTCGTCCTATAACTCACTCTTCTATATAAAAACTAGATAGGTATTTCCGTGTCTTGCACGGGCCCAACGCGTATAGTAGAATAAAATGAAGATGTAACAGCAACGGACTATCTCGTTTGATTGGAACAGTTAATGGAAATGATTCCAACGTATGTTTTATACAATCATGGGACTAATATACTACTGGATGCTCACATTTACAATGATAGTGATTGTTGGCTATTTACATTGATAGAGATAATATTTATAAATTCTACAATAGGGGCTGCAGTTGTTGCTGTGATCAATCTCTCGAGCATTCACGAAGAGCCACACTGCTTTACTGTTGGAATTTTCAAGATGGCAATCTTGAAATAGGCTGCTGAAAGAAGAATAAAAACTTAATGACCATCTAAATTAATGTCCTCCAGCTGCTTCACCTAAACTAGGAAACTTTATCTATTTATGCACAAATCAGTACCCCACACACTTCTTCTCACCAGGAAAAAGAGTAGCTTAACCATTATACTTGTATTATCAGATTACATTTACAGCCATATACGATGTTACACCCACTGTTCATAGGAAACTGCAGATGCAACAGCTCAAGGAGATGCTAATATTGTGGAGGGACCAACATAGGAAGACAAAGTTACCCATTCTAAAAATAGAATGTGATGCTAATATTGTGGTATAGAGTGGGCAGGGTAACCTGGTGCACGTTGTTGTTGGCTAATTCCAGAATGAAGAAACAACATCAATCTTTTTGGAAGAACTACAACAACTTTAGTCTTCGAAATATTTGCCATCACTCAACGGAAGAAAAAAGTGTTATAGTTGGGTGTAAGGAGTCGTAATTAGTAAATGAGTGACAAGTGAATAAGGTCATTCATTTTTCACTCATTAACCCATTTTTCAACCTCAACTTGAATAGATCTTCTATCATGTACCGACCATTAACACACCTTTGAGGTCTCTCGCTCAATGATTAGACTGCACATGATTATATTGGAAAAGAAAGTTTGGCTATTAGTTACATAGCATCTATGAGAGACTATGACTGCACAAAGTCACATAGCAGAGTACAACAACCAGCCCGCAACCTTACCCCTCCCTTGAGAAGGTAGAGAAGCTGTTTTTGGTAGACCCTCGGCTCAAGTAAAGCATATCAAAATGACTTATAAATTTTAGCACCAGGGAGAAGAAACAGTAGTACTTTATGATACTAGACTATCTCAAAAACAGAAAGCACAGAGTAGTTAGCATCCATGACGCTGTAAATATTGGTTGTGTAATTATGAAAGCATATATAGTCAAGACCTGTGTTGCTTGGACTCTCCAAAATTGTCGGTGGATGCGTGTTGAATTCTCTAAAAAATAGTGTATTTTTTGAGAATCGGACATGGGTGCGACATCAAAAGTGAAGAGTTCGTGCAACGTAGATCAAGACAACAGAGAAGAACACATAACAATGTTGGACAAGAATTTTTTACCTCACTAATACTGACATCAACCCACTGTATCCAAGAATTGCTTGAAAAGCTGAAGAAATTATGATAGCAACCTGTGTTGCAGATGAAAAAGTAAAAGAATTCACTTCAGCATAAGAGAGAGACATGGTTTATCCTTAAAATAGTTCCAGAACATCAATAATCTACAAAGAGCAGCAGAGGAAAATCCAATCAACTTCCCACGACAACTACCTTTCCCCACCCCCGAAAAAAAGCTAGTAGTACCAAGTTCATTTAAACATTAATCGCATATTTAACTTACATCATAAAAAAAACTAGGTGTATAAAGCAAATAAAACAAGAAGTACTAAAGGAATGGAAGGGAACCAAAACCACAATCTATTTCAGAACATTATCAGGCAATGGATGAGAACTATGGTAAACAACTTGTCCGACTTCAATACTGGTCTCCACCCATGTTTCTCTTCTCACAGCCTCTTCCAAACTTTCTTCAGGCTACTAATAAATTTGGATAGGAATTAACGCGTATTCATAAATAAATTGCAAAAGACATAATCAAAAATCTATGCAGGATTATTATACACCTATTAAGAAGGAAAAAGGGGACAATAAACCAAACATAAAACAAAAAACAATTGAGTTACTATGCAGAAAATTGAAAAACTCATTCCATTCTATATTATATGACACTTTTTTTTTTGTTTCAAAAAAATAAAACAATTTCTTTTTTATGATAGGACATATCATTTTGTAGATCACAACATACTTAATTATTTTGGGCTGTTATAATATTTAGCTTATATCAAAAAAAATTTGTCATTGAACTCCTCACGTAATAAAAATTGACCACTGGCTAAAAGAAAATAACTAATATACTGATGCAAGAATGAAGTTCTAATGGATAAAATATCTTTCTCACCATGGATAACAATTTTGACACACAGTCTTCAATAACATCCAAATTCAACTAAACACATCAAGCATGGCAAGAAACATTGGAAAATACTAAGAAACATTGGAAAATACTATGAACAATGGTTAGAGTCCAAGAATTGACATAATTAAGTTATGGAGATAAATATTGCAATAGAAATTGTTCGTTTCTCTTTTTTTTTGAGTAATGTGAATATTTTGAAGTTTGTAATATGAACAAGCAAACTAATGGAAAAGAAACTACCAACCTTAAATTCCTCAAAAGAAAGGCTAGGATTACTTGTGGGTCACCGCCACTGTCAACACCATAGGTATTATCAGGAAAAAACGCCTGTAGAAGACATAAGTCACTACTTTTTTTTATTAACATGTATTTTCATTAATCAAAAAGTGAATCATTGTATAGTCGGGTAGAAGCTGACCATCCACCACCTCATTTGTCTTTATATAGCCTACTCATGTTATCTATACATCTATCATAGCCATACTCCTTTTAGAATAAGTATCCAATCTACTTCTCCTAAAGAAAATAATTCATTAGTTGCAGCTTTTCCCACCAAGAAGCTTTGTTTCTCCCCTGAATGTGCAGGTGCATAACTATTTCATGACATGTTTTCATTGCATCACTTCTGCTATGCTGGAACCTTATCATGTTTCTATCTCTCCATGTACTGTAAACTACCATTGCAAACACACTGTATAGCATCTCAACAATCACAACTTTCTTCTTTGCTATCTTGCATATCCATTCTACCTCTTGCTGCCATATACCTACTACTCTGTGTGCTCTCATCCAGATGAGCATTCTGGTTCAAATTTGCTTACTGTAATGACATCTGAAGAAAAGGTGGTGTAGTGTTTCTACCTCTTGATCACAAAATACACAGCTCATAGGAATTTGCACACCTATCTTCTGAAGTCTATCAACTGTAGATAATCTCTCTTGAATTGCAATCCACAGATGGAGTTTGTATCTAGGAAGCACTCTTTTATGTAGTGTTATGTTCTTCCATACCACCCTTGGAAATTGAGGCTGAAGTGCTAGGTAAGCTTTTTTAATCTTGAATTTATTACCTTGTACCAGGCTTTTCAAGGTTTGATCTATACTCCCCTGGTAGCATTGCTGCATCTTGATGAATTTACTACTATCAATGATCTTCTGCATCACCCAAGCTGCATTCTTAGGATTTGGCAGGTCCTCGAGGTTGATATTCTTTATGTATTAGTACTGAACCCATCGAATCCATAATGTATCTTTTTTCACCGAGATAGACCATAAGTGCTTCAGAATTGCTGCCTTATTCCACAACTGAAGGTTAATAATGTTTAGCCCTCCTGCTGATTCTAGGTGGCAAAGTCTTTCCCACGAGATCAGTGCTTTCTTTGATAAGTCACTGTGGCCTGTCCATAGGAATGTTCGACATACAACTTCTAGCATCTTGATTATTTTTTTTGGAAGCACAAAGATTTGAGCCCAGTAACTTTGCATGGCAAACAAAACAACCTTTATCAGTTGTACCCGACCTGACTAAGATAATAACTTTGCTGACCAACATGTAATCCTAGATGTGAACTTCTCTACCAGAGGTAAGCATAGAGATACAGTCAGCTTCTTTATGGATAGGGGGACCCCCAAGTACTTGAAAGGCAACCTTCCTTCCACATAGCCCAGTAATTGCAGTATATTGTCTTTCATGTGTGGTGTTGTCCCGGCCATATAGATGGAACTCTTCTCCTGATTAGCTTTCAAACCGGAGGCACATGAGAACTTATAAAAAGATTCTTGGAACATGGACACAGATAACATATCTGCCCTGCATAACATTAAGAGGACATCAGCAAAGCATAAATATATACGACCAAATCTTTTGCATCTTGGGTGGAAATGAAATTGTTTGTTCAGTGCCAGCTGCAGTATCTCTGTGTGCAAATATTCCATTGCTATAACAAATAGGAATGGTGACATGGGATCACCCTGTCTCAACCCCCTATTAGCCTTAAAAGGCTTTGTAAGACCTCCATTTAGCATTACAGAATAGGAAACTGTGGACACACATTCCATTGTCCATTGGATGAATTTCTGTGGGAACCCCAGTTCATTTAGCATAGCTTGTAGAAAACTCCATTCAAGGGTGTCATACGCCTTTCTAATATCCACCTTTAGCACACATCTGGGTGAGATCCATTTCCTTGTATATCCTTTGAATAACTTATGGCTCAAGAGTATGTTATCTGAGATATTCCTTCCTTCTATGAATAAAGACTGTGAGCACCCAATAATACTGTTTAGAACTCTTTTTATTCTGTTTGTGAGGATCTTTGCAATCACTTTATATATGGTAGAGCAGCACGCAATAGGCCTAAAATCCTTCACTTTAGTAGGTGAAGGTACTTTAGGTATTAAGGTGAGTGCTGTACAATTCCACGCCTTCATCATCTTGCCTGTTAGGAAGAACTATTGTATATCTTCACATACCTTTGTTTTGACCAGCTCCCAATTGGATTTAAAGAACTCTATGGGAAACCCATCGACTCCAGGGCTCTTGTCATTTGGCATACCTTTGAAAGCTTGCTCAATTTCCTCTAATGTTACCTCTCCAATTAATAGCAACTGCTGGTCTCTGTCTAATCTGGGTCCATTTTGTATTACCCTTGAGTCAGGATAAGGTAACTTATCTTCTTTCTTTCCCATCAGTGATTGAAAGAAAGATATGAATTCATTCTCTATCTCCAAGGGATCATTTATTTTCACCCCATCTTCAGTGTAGATAAATGCTATTGTGTTGTGGTTTGTTCTGATATTCAACTGAGCATGAAAGTACTTTGTATTTGCATCCCCACAATCTATCCAACATGCTCTATATTTTTTCCTCAAAACCTTCTCCTCCACTAAGCTCCACTTCTAGATTTCAGCTAATAGATCTTTTTCTTGATCAAACAGGATTGATCATACAGTTGTGTGGTTATATGTGCTTGCACCGTCTCTAGCTGCTGCCTTGCTTGAGTCAATTTGTAAGAATAAGCTGCCATGTAGTTGTTCAGATCTTTCAGTGCTATTTTTATCTTTTTTAGCTTATTCCATACAACCATCATCGCATCACCTACCTTAGGAACCTGCCAAATTTATTGCACTATTTCATGGAATTGGGGATGTTCCATGACAGTGATGTATAATCTGAAAGGTTTTGGGTGCAAACTGGCTCTCTGCATACACTGAATCAAAGCTGGGGAGTGATCAGACACACCTGGCACCATATACTCGACCTCAACCTGACCAAATTGTTGCAGCCATTCAAGGTTCCCAAGTACATAATCTATTTTGCTGTACACCCTATTGGCTCCCTGCTGCTTATTCACGTATAATAGCTCCCTTTTGATCTAATAGGAGTAAGCTGTAGATTGTCGATCATATCTTTGAATCCTTGCACTTCTGATGCTGTAACTGGTTGTCCCACTCTATCATCTGTTGTTAGCACATTATTAAAATCTCCACTCAGCAACCATGGTTCTTGACTTCCAAAACCTATTTGCTGCAGTTCCTACCATAGAAGTGATCTTATATTCACCTCATTCCTAGCATACACCACTGTGACTTTAGCTCTGAAGTTACTAGTCAGATTTGCTACCTCACAGTGAATATACTGCTCATGTACCTGTAAAACCTGTACATTAATGTGTTTCTTCCATAACAGCCATATACGCCCATTCGTACCATAAGGATAGTTACAGCAATGGTTCCATTCTTTTGCAAATTTAAAAAGGATTGGTTTAGCCTTTCCTTCCTTTATTCTAGCCTCTAAGCAACCAAAAAGATAAATTTTATTCTTCCTCAGAAAGAGTAACACTTCTTTCTGCTTAAAGGGCTGATTCAGCCCCCTCACATTCCATGTGCACATAATCATGGAGGCTGATAGGTAGTATTAGTTGCTGGCCTTGAAGTGTTCTCATTTGTCTCACCTGTTCTAGCCAGTGGTGCATTATGATGACTCAAGCCTTGTTCTGTTCCAGCATGCCTACTCATGGGAGTAGCATTCTCCTTGCTTGGATCTTCTGGATTAGCTACTATAGCTTGAGGGATCCTCCTATTTGCTTTAGCTAACCATGTTGGTATATTTTCTTATGTCTTCTGCCCCTTCTCCTTCGTTTTCGTGGCTCTTTGAACTCCTCATCGCCTTGAAGTGGTTGGTCTTCTTCCATTCTAGGATGTCTCTTTAACCTGCAGTCCTCAATATTGTGACCATATCGAATACATTCATTGCAAAATCTAGGCCTCCAATCATACTCCACTCCTTGTTGAATTATTCCACACGGAGCTTCAATTTCTATATTCTCAACCAGGGGTCGGGATATATCTACTTCCACCAACACTCTTGCATATGAAATGCAATTTATGTCTGCAGTATATTTATCAGTATACAGGGGTTTACCTATTGCACTTGCTACTTTTCTCAAAGCCTCAATTGACCAATATCCCACTGGTAATCCTGGTAGATTAGCCCATAATGGAACCATCGTAATTGCTTCCTTATCAAACACAAACTCCGCCATCCATGGCTTCAGAATGAAAGGCTTATTATGATAGCTATAAGGTCCCATTTGTAGTAACTCTATTTTGTCCTTCATTAACGCAAATAGGTATAAATAATACCCTTCAGCATGGTAGAAAATCTGGGGTTTCTTCACAAAATTCCAGACTGTTGCAAAAAAATTATCCATCGACTTCTCATACGGAGCATCACCCAATACATACCCTATGAGCGCTGTGGACCAATAGTCGTTGCTAGTCTTAATGTCCTCCTGTGTGAGATTGACCACCATCTTCCTATCACGCTGATTTGGGGCTTTGTATACCAGTGCATGTCCTTTGTTAGTGACTCGTTCTCGTGGAGAATCCCCTTAATTTCACTCAATTTGTACTGGTTCATCAATTTTGGAACTCGTAGATGCCCTCACATCAGAGAATTGGAGCTTCCGAGGAAGGGTTACCATTGCTGCCATGGGCCTCTTCCCATATGGATTATCAGGTCGAAAACGGTTACATTCATCCTCAATTTCTTCCTCGCATTCCTCCTTCTCTTGAATCGGTTGAAATTTTTCTGGTAGAAAGCTACCAAAAGTTAGAGGGGATCGAGATTTAGGTGTTTCAATTACCGGAGTTACCATCACCGTCTTTGGAGCAACCTTATTCCGCCGCCTTGCCATTTCAGTGCACGTTAGCCTACCTTAGCTTCACCTGCACCGAGAGGATGGCTCAGTTATCCCTTCATGTTTCGCTTAGTCACTACTTTTAAAAACAATGGCCTGGTACAATATAGCACTACTTCAATTTTGTGGAAGAAGCCCATGCATCACTATTGAATTTTGAAAAAAGAAACCTCTGAAGTGTATTGGCATCATCAAATTACATATACCCCTCTTAAATGAATTATCAGCCATGTACACATCTTTGTGATGTGCTCTTTGAATTGAACCATGATTTATTATTCCATAACTTTATTTCCAAGCTTGAAATTAGAAAAAATCTGGCATTAAAACAAAGTACTCACCTTGTAAAACTCACGAATCATTTCTTTAAACACACAATTATTCAGTGTTCTTTTATCCTTCTAAGTCCACTTTATTTGTTGACCTCATGCACTAAACTACTTTTTGCCTCTAGGCTCTAAACCTTGTTAGCATCTATAGTGCTCATATGCTTGATATGTGATAACATATTAACTAATTCAATGAGCGCCTTTTAATCAGGACCTGAGAGTATTTAAATTATTGAAAGTTAAGAATTGGATTTCAATCATAAACAAACATTTTCAGAGCATATTATCATCAATTATATCCAATGAATAAAAACTATTACATCTAATAAAAACATCCAGTAATAACAATCAACCCTATCTGCATATTCACAAAGAAATAGGAATATTTAAACAATTAATCAGTTTGTCAGCCCTTATACAAATGTTTGACGTCTATATTATTACAGAGAGAAACCAAGACGATCAATAAGTGTGGCATTCGTACCTACTGGGAAGTTCGGCCCAATAGATTATCAGGCTGAGAATAAACTCCCATCATCTCATTGCAGACAACCTCTGAAGTTTTACATAAAAGCTTTTGCAAGATATATAGGGACAAGCTGTAGATTCACCACTATCCTCTATCCATAGGGATCAAAGAAGAAGACAAAAGAATTGTTCAAAGAAGCTACTGGAGAACAT
This sequence comes from Capsicum annuum, assembly GCF_002878395.1. Lineage (NCBI taxonomy): Eukaryota > Viridiplantae > Streptophyta > Magnoliopsida > Solanales > Solanaceae > Capsicum > Capsicum annuum. The sequence goes on from NC_061116.1 coordinate 12,250,359, forward strand.
TGATTAAAAAACAAGAAAAAGAAGATATCACAAGAAAGAAAAGATGATTCAAGAGGCTTATGGTGGAAACCCTTAAACGTTATGTCTTCTGATGGGTCATTCAGTTCATAATGCCAACCCTCTTGTTGAAATGTTTGGAAATCCTCCACACATTTAGGGAAAAAGACAACATCTAAGTACACATCAACCAGGTTATAGAAATCCTGTTTGAAAGAGATAACCATATATTATATTAGATGAAACCAAACTTTAAGTTCCATAATGATGTTCAATGTGTAATGTTGTCCTCACCTTTGTATTTATGGATGGCACAGGATAACATGTTCTACCCGGATATGTGAATGCATTCGAAAAAAGTGTTCAAGCTTTTCTTCAACAGTTCAACAAAAGGTTCTTTCAAAGGATACTTTCTTGAACCACACAGTACACTATGTTCCAAAATGTGAGGAATTCCAGTAGAATCTTTCCTGCATTAACATTAAGTATATTTGCATCGACTCCAACCATCGACTCCAACTCGTTTCCATAAACGAACACACAAGTGAATTTTATCAAAATCTCATTTTCCATGGACAAGTAACTCTCTCTTTGTACTTCTTCTAAAAATAGATTTTTTACATATAACGTAACAGCTAATTACCGCTTTACACCAAGTAAATACGATCATCAGCCACATTGACAGGTAAGTAATCCTTATACAAACACACTATCAATCTATAATACGAAAACATAAACTTACAGAGGCGTCCTGAAGACAATGCCGAAGAGTTTATTCGCATCATCATTGGACACTGACATTACTTCAGCACCAGTTTCTTATGTTTATACAAAACAGCTTTAGATTTACACTCATCAATAAACTGCTCATACACTTTCTCGAACCTGAATTTCTCAGCCACTTTATCATCAAGCAACAACAAACTCTAACAAATAAAACAAAAAAATAACAAAATAAAAATTAGTCCCAATCAAATAGATAAGAAATAAGTAGTTAAATTAGTAGTACATAATACATACCTTGAGATGATTGAGGAGCGGAAGTAGTGATAGCTCGAGCGGAGTGAGGGCAAAATTGTCTTTTCAAGTGAATTGAGTGCGATAGGCGATGTGAAGAGCCTGAGAAGATTCTAGACACAGTAAGGGTAGAAGTGGAAGAAAGAGAGCGAAGAAGCATCGCCTTCTCCATTGATTGATGGCTTGAGGAGAAAGGTAAAAGAGTGAAGATGGCGAAAACTCACCATTTTTGCTGCGCTGAACTCCGAAACTCTGAAGAGAGCGAAGAGAGGCTGCGAAAAATGGAGATGAAGTTGAAAAATTTCAATTTAATACTGCATGTCAAATTAAATGGAAATAAAGCAGTAAACACAAACAACATCTTCATATCCATTTAAATCCCACCAAGTGCGGTGTAGAGAGGACAGAGTGTCCTCTACCTCTACGCTATTTACGAATGACAAATAAAGCATTAAATTTAAGAATCAACAAATGAAAGAAATAGCACAACACATCATTATATCTACTGATTAGTAGCGCAAAAATCTGATTTAAGAAGATTCACTCATGTATTTATGCTTCGCCTATACCCACAATAATTATTTCTTAAAAATTGACAAATACACGAAAATAAAAAAAAAGTGTACAAAGAAAAGAACAGAGTAAATCAATAAAAATGGGAAAGAAAAAGAGAAAAAATTGAAGTAGAACATCAGAGATACCTGTAGATGAATTCCTTGGAGGAAGAAACGGAGCTGAGTAATTTTGACTGTTCTTTGCAAGGAGAAGAAAGAAGACAGAAGAAAGGTACACGATGATAGAGCAGCGACTTATCTGAGATGATGTAGCTGTGGTGGGATAGGTAAATATCTTCCACATGTAATGACAATTTTTCCCTCGATAATATGCTTATTTACCATTCTACCTTTGATCGTTCTAGCAATGCCTTTTCTATATAGTAGAAAAAATTAAATAAATAAAGTAATAAATAATAAAAATATAATCAAGTACATTAGAAAAAATAGTGTTAAATGAAGAATAATTTCTACAAATGGGTTTGCCAAAATTTTCATGATCAAAATCATGAAAATGCATGACAAATGGAGCATTTTCACTATGTAATTTTCATGTTAAAAAATATATGGATTGTTAAATATATTTACACTGAAGGTGCTCTACTCTCATGAGCCTTTAGTGAATCTTTTGCATTTTAAAGAAAGACTTATTAATAGTCATGAGTCTTCAACATTAATTTTACTGTTCAAAAATCTGAAAAAGATTGTTATTTTATGAACTGAAGGGTTAATAAAGGACCATTTTTTCATACTCTCAAGGCTCATGCAAAGAAATGCACCTTCAATGCATCTTACGCTCATGCAAAGCAATGCACCTAAGATTTAAAACTTTCAAATTAATTTATTTTAATTTAGATAAGAAATAATAATACTTAACACTTTTAAATAAATTAGAGTTTTGTTTCATATAAATGTCTATAATATTATTTAAATAGTATTTTAATCAAATTTACTAGAAACATAATTGTGATTGTTGTACTTTATTTTTCTTCTTATTTTGATATTTTATTTTTGCTTTTGATTGATGATTGATTAGAGTTTTCTTCTTGCACCTATTACACTCATCTTTTTTTATTTTTCTCTGTTTATTTAGTTAGTAAATTTAAAGATTATATATTTGTTATACATAATTTATTACAATCATTTTTTTTTATTTTCCTCTATTTATATATTTAGTAAATTTAAAAATTATATATGTGTTATACATAATTAATAATTGACTATGGATTCTCCCCTTTTTTATAATTTTCATGTTTCTCTTTTAGTTAAAATATTTTGATCGAAAAATTATACGAAACAAACATGTTGCAGCTGAATGAAGAAACCCTCCCCCCCCAAAAAATCAAAGGTTTATCTCTTTTTTTGTTCAACTATTTTTATAGAAATAGTAGTTCTCTTTTCGATTACCTCAAGTTTTACTCCTTTCACATGTATATGATAATTTATAAACAGATTCACTATTTATTTCGATAATGTATAGTACTAAATTTTTAAGGCAATATTATATAGCGTTGTTATCATAATGACTCCTATTGATTTGGTTATTTTTTAACTCCTCTCCGATAGATTTTTTATGTATTTTTTAATTTGCTATATCATACAGTTTGTGTTGAAAATATTTTATTTGTTGAAATTAGTATTTTTTTTGTTATAAAAGTAAAAAATAAAGCTTTCTTTTCCAGCTTGAAATTAGTTTTTTAGAATGCAAGTTAATAGCTTGAGTCAAAATTATGAAATAATTTTGATTTTTAGGTTTGTTTTCAATCCTTCTCTTAGTCGTTGCAAATTTCAAATTGTACTGTTAATTTTTGGTCTCATAAAAAAATTGCAAACTTAACTTTTTAAATGCGAAGTAATTAATTATTTTTAATTACTTATTAAAAGCAAGTAATATGTGAATTCATAATGATTATATACATACATACAATACAATCATATTACTATTTTCTTATCTTCTGTTGCTGGCTCTTACTTATGCTTTGTTTGAAGGTGCATTGCTTTGCATGAACCTTTAAAGCATGCAAAAATTATCCTTTATTATCCCGCTAGTTCAGAAAATGAAAGCTTTTTTCAGATTCTTAAACAGTAAAATTAATACTGAAGGCTCATGACTATTTATGAGTCTTTCTTTAAAATGTAAAAAATTCACTGAAGGCTCATGAGAGTAGAGCATCTTCAGTGTAAATATATTTAACAGTTCGTCTGCTTTTTAACGTGAAAATTGCAAACTGAAAATGTTCTATTCATCATGCATTTTCATCATTTTATCATAAAAAATCTGACAAACCCATTTATTGAAATCGTTCCTTTGTTAACATTATTTTGATCCAAATTCCATAATGGGGTTGGGTGAGATATCCTGATCTGAAAAAGTGCTTCGAAAATGGTGAGTGTCTCCTAAAGTGGAAAATTAGATAAAAGAAAGTGTCTTATGCCATTAATTTAATACCCACTAAGGCATCCTCAAATATACTTCATCCAACACAATAATGTTATAAATTACTCATGCTTAAAGAATAAGAAATATTATATTCAATAATTGTGAATTATATAGAATTAATGCAATATAATTTTTTGATAATATAAAATTCACTTATCTAAATAAGGAGAATTAAAAAAAAATATTAACAATTCCTTAATTATATAGAAAATCATTTATTATGAACTAAATATAAAAGTAAAAAACGTCATAGATAATATTAATTGGAAGGACAAATATGTTTACTCCAAGGAAACTTCTTACGTGTGACCCCCAACTAATATCAGTTGTGAGAGATCCTTTCCTGATGACAAGTTCTCATTAAACCTATAAATACAAAGAAATCAGTATTCGTGATTCAGGTGCAAAGTTTTCTTATCGGGAATGAATTGTTGTGTTTTGAGGTAAAGTTTTTTAATGTAAGTTTTGAGCTATATTTTCACAATGTAAATTAGATAATTATAGTTTTTTGAAATTTTTTTCAAAATTTTTTATATGTTTCGATAAAAATACTAGATAAAAATACTAACATTAGTAATAAAAAAGCGGACATACGACAGAAGTAGAATCGATAAACAGTAATTAAAAATTATGTTTTGAAAGAGCATTAAAGATTACAAAAGATATTGTATATGAAATTATAAATTGTGTGCTAAAATCAAAAGTGTTTATAAGCAGTACAAACCACAAGTAGGGAATGATCAATCCATGACTTATATGATTGATTTTAATTTATAAGAACTTTTTATGTTATCAAACTCACAATAAGTTAAAAATGCCTATGTAATGTAGTTTGACTAGTTAATTATAGGCCTAGCTAAATATCCTAAGAGTCGTTTGGTTTGAAGAAAAATTATGACGAAATTAATTAGTTATGTTGGGATTAATTATTCTATGGTTATTTGTCCCACAATTTTTTTTCTATTGATTATTTGATTTGTTGCACTAATAATATGCATTATATGTATAATTTCTAAGAGTAAAATTTTAATTTACAAAAAATACTCCCTCTCTTATAACCTTAGCCTTTTATATTAGTGATGTATCAAAAGAGGTTGAAAGAATATTTTTATTATTTTAACTATTTTATTTCAAAATAAGCTATTGCATGATTATTATTCCACTCAGAGACAGATAATCTATCTCGATACTAGTTATTAATCATGTAATAAGTTATTTCGAGCTTTATAATCAAATAAAAATTTTAAAAAGGTCAAAATCATTTTCCCTCTCCAACTTTGTCTTAAAAATTAAATTCCCCCTCAACTTTGAACAATAATCATACTCCCCCTTTATCCTAATTGACTTTTTAAAATTCCTATTTTACCCTTTATCATCAATTTTTTTATTCCTTTTTTTAACTTATTTAAAATCATCATATTTTCATTTTAAGAAAAATTCATATAACAAATTTTTCATAAAAACATAAACATTATTCATATAACAAAATTTTCATAAAAGCATAAACATTATCTTCTAGAAAAAAAAGAAGTAAGAAATATATAAGCTAATAAAGATCTTTATGAAGTAAATTAGCATAATAAGAAAATTAGTTTTATTAATAATAATCAAAACTATCATATTTATTTTAACAAGAGAAAATAATAAGTACTACTAATTTTATAAACATATTTCAACGCAGAAAATACAAACAATAAATGAAAGAGATAAGCCTCTAGTACCACCCCGAACTATGGTCAAAGTTGTTACAACACACTCCAACTTCACAGGGGTCCTATTATCCCCTGAACTCAAATTTAGCGTATTTTAATCATTTTTTTGTGCTAATGTGACACCTTTATTACATAAACTGGAGTCCATATCAAAGGTGTCACGTCATCTAAAACGATTGACAAAAGTTATCACGTTAGCTAAAATGATTGACAAAAATACTCTAAAATTTAGTTTAAGGGGTGATAGGACCCCCGTGAAGTTGACATGTGTCATAGCAAATTTGGTCATAGTTTGGGGATACTAGATGGTTTTCTCGAATAAAAATAAGGTCAAATTTTAAAGATTATATTTATTTATATAAATTATAAAATATATAATACTCTATTAATGACAATCACAACTTATTTACTGATATAGACAATAGATAATATTGTTTCTTATCACTTGATCCTCATGCTAAAATAAATGTTTTAGTTTATCTGCTCAATTTGTGAAATTAAGAGAATTGTATTATGTTTTTTTTTCTACCCTTTAGTGTTAAATAACTATATAAAGTAACAGTATAGAGAAATTTAAAGTTTCAAATTATCATTAATAGGGTTAATGTAGCAAGATATACCTCTAAGTAAAGTTTTTGTAAGGATTGTGTTATATCAATAAAAAGTTAAGTAATACGAAACGAATTTAGTAAGAGAGTGATAAAACACGAAAATGTACGCACATGCATGTACATACATATGTATATATACACACTTAGAGGTGGGTTGTTTGGAAACAAGTTATTCCGAGATTAGTTATTACAAAATAAGTTGTACTAACATGTATGTGTGATAACTTATCTCATCACCGTGGTATAAATGGTGCGACAAATAATTTTGAGACTACCTAATACATCTAATTAAAGACAGGATAAATAATCATGAACTTTATGTCTGGATTATTATAATTATACCTCACACCAAACGACTCTTCAATACTTATAATACAAAAATAACGATCTTAAAAAATAACATTGAATTTTGTGATAAATTTATAAAACGTATTAATTTGCGTATAAAGTTAATAAACTTAAATAAAATGCTACAAATATCCATGTTAAAAAAATATTCATTACATATAATATAAAAAAAATATTACATAAATATAGAATTAAAATTATAAGGACAAAATGGACATTGCATGAGATAAAGGGGGGAGTATAATTATTGTTCAATGTCGAGGGAGGAGTTTAATTTTTTAATCAAAGTTGGGGGGTGAAAATAATTTTCACCCAATTTAAAATATTTAAAATTTACTCAGGGATTTTAGACTTGCCCATTATACCAGACGTCCCCTCATAGTATAACTTGATTCTTGTCGAGTCTAACACCTTTAATAAAATATTTGTTATAATATAATGACGAGAATCAAAGAATAAAAAAAAGAGAATGTTGGAAAATATGTGTCCTCTGCACCTGGTTGTCGCAATTGTTCGTACATGAATCATGACATTATTATATAATGAACATAAATTACTAAAAGGGAAAAACAAAACGTTCAAATGCTATTGTCCAAAAAATATCTAAACAGAGTATGATTACACTATTAACTCTTAACCCCCTAAGTATAACTAGGCATCAATTTTTTTTTCAAATTTAATTTTACACAGTTATTTCTTAATTTAATCATGCATTATAAAGAGAATCTTGAGAAAATTGAAGGAAATGTGTCTTTTAAGTCTTGAATGAAGGATTGGTGACATTGACCAACTTAAAGGGTCAAATATCATTAGAAAACTTGATTAAGTTAATTATAGACTTGATTAATATTTTCAAAACTTTCTAATCTTTTCAAAAATAAAAAACCCACACCCCTCATCAATCTAAATCAACCACTCTCTCTTCTCTCTCTCTCGATAGCTTCTTTCAACTCTCTCACAACCAACAGTTCTGCAAAATTCTCCTTTTAATTGCCGGCGACTTCAACCTCCGACGAAAAATAGTCAGGCGAGTTCCCTTTCGACTTTCAACCGTCAATCGACGTGAAGACTTATCCGGAGACAAAAACTTTGAGTTCTTCATCGTCCCATTACCTTGTTCACAGGTAAAAAATTATGAAGAAACAGAGGAACTTGAGCCAACTACTCGTCTAGTATTGAAATGTGGACTAAATAAAACTCTAATTTTTAGCATTCTTCTTCTTGTTCTCGTACGGTTGATTTGGATTTGTTGGTGATTTTTTTCACAGTTGATGTTCTTAGTGGAGACCCCTTCTTAGTGTGTGTGTGTATAATGTGTTGGTGTTGCTGGGTTGAATTATTGTTTGTCTTGGTAAAAATGGTGTTGCGATAGATGAAACATCTAATGCAACAGATGAAGACATCTGATGCAGCAGATGAAAATATCTGATGCACCAGATTAAAATCTGATACAACTATGAAAATTCGATGCAACATATGAACAATCTAACAGGTCATTCATCTGTTGCGACAGACGACTCTTCTGTTTGGAAAAAATCTAAACAATATTGATCCGACAGCTAACTCATTTTGCAACAGATGAGTGATATATTTCAACAAATCAGTGATTTGTTTTTATTGTTTCCAAAGGTTAACTCATCCATTGCAACAGATCAGTTATATGTTGCAACAGATAACATACCTGGTGCAACAAATTAGTGATCTATTTTTATGGTTTTCAATGGATTACTCATCCATTACAACAGGTTGGTTATATATTACAACAGATAACTACCTAGTGCAACAGATTAGTAATCTATTTTTATTGTTTCCAACGGTTTACTCATCCGTCGTAATAGGTCGGTTATACGTTGTAACAGATAACATACCTGGTGCAACAGATGTGTGATCTATTTTTACTATTTCTAACGGATTACTCATCTGTTGCAACATGTTGGTTATATGTTGCAACAGATAAACTACCTAGTGCAACAGATTAGTGATCTGTTCTTACTGTTTTCAATAGATTACTCATCTTTGCAACAAGTTAGTTATATGTTGCAACAGATAAACTACCTGGTGCAACAGATTAGAGATCTATTTTTATTATTTTCAATGGTTTACTCATCTGTTGTAACAGATTGGTTATATATTGCAATAGATAATATGCCTGGTGCAACAGATGTGTGGTCTATTAGAACTGTTATTTTACCTAACCATTGTGCATGTTGGATTTACTGTTATCCCTTCTTAATGATGTATTAATCAATTATAATTTAATTTATGTTCCTGTTAATTTAAGATAATAAGGCTCCTAAAAGAAAAGAAACCGAATCAAGTTCAAGTAAAGAAATAAGTGTAGCAGCTCGGCTACATCCACCACTCTATGAGCTTGCTTTACAAGCATTATCTCAATCAGGAGCAGAAGATAATGAACACAGAGAGGAGAAATGTCTCAAAAGAGATGATCCAAATGCTAATAGCCCTTTCGCCGAAGAGTTGGTCAAAACCTTCAACATTGATAGCTATCCTGTAAGATAACAGTACGAGGGTGCCATAAATTTAATGGGTAATTTCGTGGTTAAGTTAGCTATGGTAAAATCTTTCGACGTCTTAAAAAAATACTTTGAGAACAAAAATTGGATGCTTATTTCAGGGAAAGATGCTTTGGGTAATATCTTATTTGCCGGAGGACAATAATGCTCGTTTCCAGATGAAAATGGTATACGATCTTCTCAAGCGTAGGTTTGTATATGAAAACAAAGACAAGATGGATGAGGTGTGGATAAATTACTATAGCATGCTTGTTTGTTTTGGTTGGAAGGAGTTTGCTATAGTTACCGAACTGAAATGTTATCCTCCTCCTCCTTCTCAAGTTATACCTACTCTGACCCAAAAAAGCACCCCGCACACCAAAAAAAGGAAAAGAAAAGTCGAGTGATCGTAATGACCTAGTGTTGATTGTTGGTACAAGCTTCAAAAATAAAAATTTGATAAAAGCGTTGAAAGGTAAAAGACTCTTAAAGAAGCACAAGCAATCATTGTGCTTGGTTTGGTTTGTACATAATATTCTTTGGGCGAGAGACGTTAACAACAACATAAGAGTTGGTTCAATAAATCTCTCCGAGGATCTTGAGGCATTTAACAGCTATCCTTGGGGTTATGAAAGCTTCAAAATGACTGTCCAATATTTGTTGACTCTGTTAACGCCAAAGACAGTCAACTTATATAGCTTTCCATGGGCCTTCATGGTAAATATTTCTTTTATCATGATAAAATTCATCATTGTTTTATTCAATAATGCTTTTGATTTATTGGCGTTATGTTATAGGCTTGGGCATTTGAAGTCATTCCGTATTTGAGACAATAAGTGAACTACCAGGAAGAAGTTTCCTATCCAAGAATCCTGAGATGGTTGTCGTCCAAAATCGATAGAAATGCAAAATTTCTTGATCTTTTCATCCCCCAAGGAAGAAGCAAGTCCAATTCTAATCAAGTTTTTATTTTAATTAATGATTATTTTAAATGATTTCATCATCATTCTAATATATGTACCAATTTATTTTAGATTTTCCATCTGTGGCTTTTTTCGACTAACCGAGAGTTGAAGATGCTATTTTTTCTTACTTTACGGTCTGTGCAAATTTTACCGGACCCTAAGGTCGTTGATGGAATAAAAATGGAATTGTTTGGAGCAACATCCATCACAAGAAAAATAATTTGGGAGGGTGGGCTTGTTGCTGTTGATGATGGTAGTCATAGTGGTAGTGGTAGTGGTGCTGCTGTTGGGACTAATGATGCTCCTTTTATCATTTTTAAAACAAAAAGCCATTATTATTATGATCATACTGGTTGTACAAATTTTTCTCCAGATTTTGCCACATTTAGCGAATGTTCTGCATGCAAATGTCAAGATTGCAAGGTGAAACACGATGGAGTGATTAATTTTATTAATGCACTAACTGCTTCTATAAAGAAAATGACATCTAAGAGAGTGTCATTCCATCAAAGAGAATTTCATATCCATACACTCCACTAGATATCAAGGTGGCTAAGAGGAGAAAGAAAGATACTTCCAAGGCATCATCAAGCATAAAAAAAAGCAAAATTACAATACCTCTGTCTTTGTCTTGCACCGATGTTCAGTGTGTAAGGGCCACAAGAGAGCAACATGAGCCGAAGAAGGTGAATGTACATCACACAAGTATTCACATATCTGTTTCAACAGATGATGTATCTGTTGAAAATTATCAAATATATATATATATATATATATCTGTTGCAACTGTTGTCTAACCTATTGCATCAGATGCGTTACCTATTGCAATAGATGGGTCTTATGTTGCAACAGATGGGTTATCTATTTGAAATTATCGTATTGCTTTGATTTACCTGTTCGAATTCGTCCCAACAGATGATCCATCTGTTGTAACATAAGGCTATTCTGTTGCAACAGATGAACAATCTGTTGTATCTATAATTAGCATTGATAATTCTGGCTTTTTAGGTAGATGTCACAGTAGAAGCCACTGCTGAAAAGCATAATATCATAGTTGATAATCCATCAACTATTTCCAAAGAAGAAGAAAAAGTAAAGCCTGTCAGTTCGGGATAACGAAAGAATTATTCATTTGAAGGGTTCAACATCTTGGATGAGGCTCTTAAAAACTAACACAGTTGATCAACGACTATTCAAAATGGATTGTCGATAGGCTGTTAAAGCATCATGCCGGCAGGTACATAAATTAATTTTTAAAGATATTGGTTTACACTATTCTTGTTGTTAGAACATGACATTAACACATATAAATTATCATGTAGAAAACAAAATGACGAACGCTACAAAGTGAATGAATCGAGTCTTGGTTTTGATATGTTCGACTTTGTTGTTGCACATCCTGGAATCAAGAATTGGTTCTATTTGATGTCACAACCCCAAACTTGGTGGAATGATGAGGTTTAAATGCCATACATATTACTATTAATTAATACTTTATTTAATTACATTTGTGTATTATTTTTTTTATCACATAATCTGAAATATTTGATAATATGTGCAGCACATCAATGTCATTTTTTACTACCTTCGAAAGAAGGCCAAGTTGCAAACACAAGAACAATACAGATACACGATAAGCAATTATTTGTACAAAGTTTGCATCAATAATGCCTATGATAGGTATTGTCAACAACAACCCAAAGTTTTCCGAAATGAGAAATGATTAATCAACATCATCAAAGGTTTTAGCATTCCGGTTGGCTTACCATGGCATTTGGTTGATGAAGTATATATCCCAATCAATTGTGGTGATGAATTCCATTGGTGTTGGCTGTCGTCGTTCTAAAAGAGAGGTGCATCCGAGTTTATAACTTGATGTCGCAAAGGAGATGTTGCGGGCCTTCGTTTGAGATACAAAAGCTGACTAAAATATTGCCTACTTACCTTGATATGAGTGGCTTTTTGGACCAAAAGGTTCGTATTAATTAGTCGACGATTAAAGCATACCGGGTTAAAATGGGTAATCTATTTGATGTACAATATGTTGAAGGAATTACTCAATAAACCATTGGTAGAATGTAAGTATAAGCGTCATGATTTAGTTTCATTGTATAAATTTCACAACGCTTGCGTGAACTGCAAGATATGGATTATCTGTCTTTTTAAAATGTAGGAATTCCGGTCCTTTTATTGCTTCTTATACCGAGTATTTGAGTGATGGATTACAAGTACCAAATGATGGACTTAATGTCGGATTACTCCACAAAAGATATGCTGCTTTTTTTATGAAAATACGGAGAAATGAAAGCTCAAAATCCGTATGCAAGCGTCATTAAAGATCCACGAAGACCAAAGCTGAATTTCGTAACACCGGATGAAGAAAAACTTGTCCATATTGATTAGATCTTTATATCTTGAGTCTGTCAATATAATAACCTATCCTTCTTGGTTTAACTTGTTGATTTATTTGTAGAGTAGATCATTTGTAACCATAATAAATTTTTTTACATTTAATTTATTTGTTGAGTTATTTCATGTAATTTTCGAAGGCTTCGACTTATTTTATGCTGTCTATGAATATAATTTAATCCTTAGTTTTGAACATGTTAATTGAAATGAAATACTAGATTCAAATATCGCAACAGATAATACATCTGTTGCAACAGACGACTTATTTTATCAAATAGATTTAGACATATGTTGCAACATGAGATGCAACACGTAGATTATCTGCTGGAAATTATATAATAGGTCTTCCTACTTGATTTTTTCTAAGAGATTACTTATCAGTTACAACAGATAGATTATATGTTGTAACAAATTGGATATCTGTTGCGATAGATAAACTGGAAAACATCTATTAATGCAACAGATGACCAACCTATTCCAACAGATAATCAATCTATCAGAACAGGTATTATATCTGTTACAACATATATAAAATCTATTGCATCATAAAAATTCAACTTGGCCAGACCTAAAAATTATTGCCATTACATGTAAAGTGAAGTGGCTTGAAATGAAAAATTATTATCGTGTTCGTTTCTGTCTTTGTACATATTCTTTTTTTTACTCGGGCTCCAAATATTTAGTTAGTACCCCATAAGCCTAGACCCATTGCATCTTTCCCATAATGGCATTGCACATACCAGTCATTTCTGTGCCGGTTAGCAAACACTCAATGTATGCAAGCAAGTACAGCACGCACGTTGCACTGGTTTTATTTTTTGGAAGCTCGATGTTCTTATTTTGACCTTCAAAATCTCATGATTCCTTCATTAAAACTTTAGCCGGCAAATGATCCATCAGCTTACTCTGCGTCAACAACTTGGGCAACAACTTCCAGAGTGTCTGTATGTGGGCTAAAAATATGTCCTTGCTGATGACAGGTAAATTGTAGTCATAAACCTTAATATTTCTCTCGTAGGGTAGTATCTCAACAGCGAGAAAATGTTTGACTTCTATGTTCATGACTGTAAGAATTCTCTTGCCTTGGTCCAGCTCTTGCTGTGTGAATATGGCATCTTTTCTCTAATATATTTAATTACTTCTTCATCTCATTGGAACGTAGAAACTAACTTATCAAATCTCGGGCCACCAAAATCAGCTAGCTTACAGAGATCAACGTACCTATCCTTGAAATTATTGTAGAAGTTGATGTCTATTATCCTATCGGCAGCATCATAAGCATCCGGGTACGCTAATTGCTTGCCCAACATGAGGCAGAGAATTTCATCAACATACTATGGTATAAGAAGATAATTTTTAAATAGGTTAGTAATTGTAAAGAATAAAAACACAGTGAAAAGAACCCAATGAGAGGGTTCTCTGAATCAGTTCACAGATTACCCAACCAACGCAACTTATGCAACATATGTGTATTATGTTGCAACAGAATACCAAGCTATTGCAATAGATTACACATCTGCTGTGTAGATTCTTCTTCGTAGAGTAGATTGAAAGGCAAGGTTAGCAAAAGTAAACTTACATTGTCCTCGTACCACACACGCATATTTGTCATATTCATGAAGTCTAGCGGCAAATGAATGCATGGTGTATTCTTTTTAAACCTTCGTCCTGCTATTCATGATTTCTTGCAGTTCCTTCTTCTTTTCCTTGCCAAGTGCCATGAATATGTCCACCTTCTTCAGCGGCCCATGAAATTCAACAACTCTTGGAGCGGGAGGAGTTGCAGGTTTTGCTATTTTCAGAATAAAGAGAATTTGTCTAATTTTTCTTATCTTCCTCATAACCTCCACTATAGGAGTGCATGGCTCTCTCACCTCGTTAGATGGTATTAAAGCCTTCCTATATTTTAACTTCTCGATAGCTTCAGCAATAGCCTCTAGTTTTTTAAGGAGTTTATCCTCTCTGTCCTTGCATACTTTGCATTTACAATAAGAATATGAGGGTGAGGAGAGGCGAGAGGGATCGCCGTATGGGTGGGAAAGACCGGTGTTGGGGTGAGAGGGACCTGTGCAAGGGGTGTTTTCAAAAGTATTTATTTTTTGATGAGCACCAATATGCCCATAATCACGATTGGCAGTAGTAACATTAAGATGGCTGCCACTATTACAAACAACTCCACCAGCAACACCCTCAGAAAAAGTACCCGGATCTGTTTTAGTTTGAGGTTGGCCGTGAAGAGTTTTAACATTAGGCTGACCTTGCCTAACTGCTCTTCTTATATATGTTGCTCCAGCCAATTCTTTCTTTATTAACTCCACCGTTGGATCTTCTTTTGTATCAACAAGATCCAGAGTAAGAAAAGAAGTCATCCCCAACTCATCATCTGTAGGCACGATCCAAGGATGCACAATCTATAAAAAAGCCAGGACGCATTTAAATTGTATAACAATAATTTAGAGTCAATTGGGTTACATGGATTTTAACACAACCAACTTATGCAACAAATGATCTAGCTGTCGCAACAGCTGATTTGTATATCACAACAGATTGACAATATATTACATCAGATTACACATTTGTTGTATAATTTGCATCAGATGGGTAATCTATTGAGTTAGGTTCAGAGAACTAGAGCAACAGATGGTTAATCTATTGCAAAATATGAATTTTCTATCATAATAAATTATCCATCTGTTGCACCAGTTGCAGTTGATGGGTAATCTGTTGTAACAAATGACCCATCTATCACAACAAATAGAACATCTGTTTCAATATCTTTCTTTGAGGCAAATTATTTTAGTTGAAAGAAGATGTACTGCATCATCTGGAGGGTTAAATAGATTAGCGTCCCACTCCTTAATATTTTTTTTGCCGCCATTTGCAGCCGCCAACCACCTAAGGATCCTTGGATGAGAAACGTCACCCAGATAATCCTGAACTGCTTTCAAAGGAGAGGAATGACTTCACATTCCTAAGCGTAAAAAAATGTAAATAGGAAGCAAGCAAAAAAGTCATAATAAGTATATGCATTATAAATTAATGGATGAGTAAAAATAGTGATCAATTTTACCATGAAAGCCCAGGGAAAGTCGTATAATGTGATCGTCCCTGTGGATAGCTTTGTCAGTAAATATTGGACAGTCAAGTAGTAGCTGTCATATCCCCAGAGATAGTCTTTGAATTTGTCAAAATCATCAGCAAGTGCCAATAAATCATTTTCTATGACTTTCCTGACGTATCTAGATAATAAAATGGAATGGACAAACCAAACTAAGCACAATTTCTCCCTGCAGTGCTTTGGTATGTCTTTATTCTCGAGATCTTCCATTAAATCTGCCACTTTGTAGCTACTACATCCAAAATGCCCAACAACCCATCTTTTTTTCCCTTGAATTTTTTGGAACCTTTGTGGGGTGTTTCCTTGATGAGAGGTTTTTCTGGACGATCGCATCTCAAGCCTATCACTATGGCAAACTCTTTCAACCCAAAACAAATCAGCATGCCACAGTAGTTGATCCAGATTTCATCCATCTTTTTTTCACCCTCCTTTGGATCTTTATCATCCCCTGCGTACTTGATCCTGCGCTTAGTAAGACCACATACTATGCTCATTGGGAAACAGAGAGTGCAACCCTTAGGAAGCTCGAGAAAGTATGAAAAACAACTCTTATTAAAAAGTCCGTCTATGTTTTCATTCTTCATAATTCTCCTTAATTCATCAAAATGTTTCCCTAACTGACATTTAAGTACAAGATCACCAGTTACTTTGTCAGGGCTATCCATCGGCATCACAACTCGAAACTTGTCGATACTAATGGTTTTGATAGAATGATGCTGGGATTTTGATATTATTTCACGCCCCATTGGTGAGAAGGAGTTATCACTTTATCGGCTTAATTTTACCCCGATTGAGATTGTTCAGGAAGTTCCTCCGAATCAATCTGTACTCTAGCCATTTTTGTTGGGTGGTCAGAAGTTGATCCACTTTTAGTTTCTTTTATTTTGGGAGACATCTTTTAACTACAAACAATAGAAAAATAAAAAATACATTGCATTTGATGTCTGCATAATTTTTTTTTTTAAAAAATGTAGGACAAATTTTAATAAATAATTCTACGCCACATTACAAAAAAAAAAAATACTCCAACGGATAAGCCATCAGTTGAAACAAATGGGGAATCTATTTGAAGACCTATTTAATATCTTCCAACGGATATTCTACCTGTTGCAATAAATGGACCACTAACACCACCACCAATGCTACCACCAAGCCACTACCAATGCCACGAAGACTACCACCAATGCCACCAATACCAAAACCAAGACCACCGACACCACCATAAAAAACACAAATACTGACACCAATAACAACATCTACCAAAAACACCACAAACACCATCTAACAATACCACGACAGTCAACAAAATACTGAGACAAAATCTAGGTTTTTCTCGGGTGCTTCCTACTTTTTTAGCATCAAAACACAAAATTATTAATCCATTGTCATAAATGATACAACTAAAAGTCTTTTTTTCATTATTAACTAAAAATCCCTAATTTTTAGAATAAAGAACAAATGTAGAACTCTTCTTGAACTTTGTTACCTATGAAGACAGAGAAAACAATGGATACAAGTGAGAATGAAGTTGAAAATAGCAACTATATGATCGAAAATGGGAAAAAAATCGATCTGTTTTGAAGAGTTGAGCAATATGTTATAGTTGTTGTCTGTATTATTGAGAAAAAGAGAGAGATAGAGAGAGGAGCGAGAACTTAAGATTTGAAATGAGGAAAAGTTTTTCCCGCAAATGGATGATTTGTATGGGCTAATTTGTAATTTTGAAAAAGAATGACAAGTTTTGAAATTATTAATTTGGTCCGAATTGATCTTGATTAATTTTTAAAATTTAAAAATATATACTATTGTTTAAAACATTAAGTTAATGAGAGCTTATTTTAACTCAGAGTGATCGATCAACGTCCCATGTCGGGATGAATGCAATACCAATGCCAATTTCAAAGACTTAATTGAAGTTGTAGTTGACCCTATGAGCTCATTCATTCATCCCTAGTTCCACCTAAATCAATTTAGGTAATATTAATCCTAACATTAAGTTAATGAGAGCTCATTTCATCTCAGAGTAATCGATCGACGACCCGAGTCGGGATGGGTGCAATACTAACGCCAATTGTAAAGACTCAATTGAAGTTGTAGTTAACCCTATGATGTCATTCATTTATACCTAGTTCCACCTAAATCAATTTAGGTAATATTAATCCTAACATTATGTTAATGAGATATCATTTTAACTCAGAGTAATCGATCGATGACCCTGGTCGGGATGAACGCAATATCAATTCCAATTGCAAAGACTCAATTGAAGTTGTAGTTGACCCTATGAGATCATTCATTCATCCCTAGGTTTACCTAAATTAATTTAGGTAATATTAATCCTAACATTATGTTAATGAGAGTTCATTTTAACTCAGACTGATCGATCAACGACCCAGGTCGGGATGAACGCAATACCAATGCTAACTGCAATGACTCAATTGAAGTTGTAATTGACCCTATGAGCTCATTCATTAATCCCTAGTTCCACCTAAACCAATTTAGGTAATATTAATCCTAACATTAAGTTAATGAGAGCTCATTTCAACTCAGAGTGATCGATCGATGACTCAGGTCGGGATGAACGCAAAACCAACGCCAATTGCAAAGACTCAATTGAAGTGGTAGTTGACCCTATAAGCTCATTCATTCATCCCTAGATCCACCAAAATCAATTTAGGTAATATTAATCCTAACATTAAGTAAATGAGAGCTCATTTTAACTCAGAGTGATCGATCGACGACCCGGGTCAGGATGAATATAATACCAACGCTAATCGTAAAGAATCAATTGAAGTTGTAGTTGATCGTATGAGCTCATTCATTAATCCCTATTTCCACCTAAATCAATTCAAGTAATATTAATCCTAAAATTAAGTTAATAAGAGCTCATTTTATCTCAGAGTGATCGATCGACGATTTGGGTCAGGATGAACACAATACCAACGCCAATTGGAAAGACTCAATTGAAGTTGTAGTTGATCCTATGAGCTCATTCATTCATCCCTAGTTCCACCTAAATCAATTATAATAAAATCTGTTGGAATAAATGACCGAGATGGTGATAATTTCTAACAAATATTCATATATGTTACAACAGATGACATATCTAATTTAATTAACAAATGACATTTGAATCTATTGTGATAGATGACTGAGCTGTTGGAAATTTTCAAATAGATATTGGTATCTGTTGTAATAGATGATATAATTGATTTAATTATCAAATGGATATTTGAATCTGTCGTTGTAGATGACTGAACTGTTGGGATATTTAAACAGATATTGATATCTGTTGTAACAGTTGACATATTTAATTATTTAATAGAAAGGGTTTTTTAAAACAGATATTTATTTTTGTTCTAACAAATGACTGTGTTGTTGGGATGTTTAAACAGATATTGCTATCTGTTGCAACAGATAACATATCTATTTGAAATTTTTTTCTTCTTTCAATTTTAAAGCAAGTTTTTATCTGAGTAGATAAAGTAGTAAGTACTACAAAATGTGGTAAAAAATAAAGAGTTTCTTTTTCTTGGATAGCTCAAAAATGTATTCATTGAGTAGTCTTATCAGGTCTTTTCAATATCACTAGCCATCTGTTACAACAGATACCAACATATATTTAATTATCAAATGAACATTTGCATCTGTCATCACAAATGACTAAGTTGTTGAGATATTTAAAAAGATATTATTAACTGTTGTAACAGTTGACATATTTAATTATCAAATGGAAAGTTTTTTTTTAAACAGATATTTGTATCTATTGTAACAAATGACTGTGCTGTTGGGACTTTTAAATAGATATTGCTATCTATTGCAATAGATGACATATCTGTTTGAAAATCTTTTTTTCCTTTCAATTCTAAAGCAAGCTTCTGTCCGAGTAGATACAATAGTAAGTACTACCAAATGAGGTAAAAAATGGAGAGTTTTGTTTTCTTGGATAACTCAAAAATGTATTCATTGAGTAGTCTTATCTTATCTTTTCAGTGTTAACTAGTCTTCATCGTGCCCCTCAAATTATTAATGAATATTAATTATATTAATTAATGAATATTGAAACCCACATCTACGTACACGATACATCTAGAATTATCTCATTTCTCCTCAGCTTCAGCCCTAAAATTATTTTATTCATCTCTCATCTTTTTCTTTCTCTCCTCTTTAGCTTAGGGTTATCAAAACCTTTTTTCTCTCTTCTCTCTTTTCTCTACTCTTTCTCATAAATATCTTTTCGGATCTAAACCGATCTATATCTTTTCTCGACTAAAATTGCTGTTTTGATCCCATTTTGACGTAAAGGTATGGTTCACTATTGCTCTTTCATTCTCATCTTAATTTGTGCAAGTTATTTATATCTATTTTTTATTTAATTACCATTTACCCATATAATATTTATTTAAAAAATTTGAAGGAACTTTTAAGTGTTGAATAAATAAACCGAGAATTTTTATTACAATATGCAAAAAAAAGTATTCTATTGGGAGAAGTTTAAAAGTCTTGTTGGCAATATCATTTTTTTGGTATGTATTTTGTTTGTTTCTTTGTAGTTTATGCTGTTATTGATATTGTTTGTGGGGTTAGCAATATTTGAAGTTGTGGTGTGTTGTTGTTGATGGTGTTGGAACAAAGGATATTGCTTCTTTATTATTGATGATATTGGAACAAATGTTGTTGTTTCTTTGTTATTGATGTTTTTTTATTTATTGTTCTTTGTAGTTTATGCTGTTGTTGATGTTGCAACAGATGGAGCAACTGTTGGAACAAATCAAACCACCAGCCAGGCTGGTTTGATGTATTCCAATAGACTCTAAATCTGTTGCAACAGACTCCATATCTGTTGCAACAGTCTCCATATCTGTTGTAACAGACTCCACATCTAATGCCTCAGACTCTACATTTATTAAACAGATGAATAATGTTCTTTCTGTGACATCAATTCTTTTTTTTCTCTTCTTTGTAGATATAAGGAACTGACAGTTGATCAACTTTTGCCTGACCATCACAAGAGGCTGTAGTAAAGATGGGTTTGGAGGAATAAGTTACATGCAGATGGAACCAATTCATATATGGGAGATATGTATTTCTAATAATGTTATCGTGGAAACATATAAATAGTACACTGATTTTGTGAATGCTATTTTTACCGATTAGTCATAGATCATTCAAACAAGATATCTGTAATTTTATAGTTAAGTTTGGTAGGTCCAAACTGATAAGGCCAAGGGAGCATGAATATGGTTCTGATACCCTATTAAGATTTAATGTTGGTTATTGCTCATGTTTATTCGTCAAGCATTGTGAAGGTATTTAGTTTTGGTGTTGTTGTAAAGAGATTCAATAGTGATTGGACTAACTTTTAGGGTGCTATCACGACCTGACCCTAGGCCCTGGCCGCAACGAGCATCCCGATCCACGAAGGCCCGAGAGACCCCTCTAACTCCCCAACCCACTAGTGATATTGTACGCTCTAAGCCTAGGCCCGCACAACTTTAAAATGTGTCACTAGGGAGTTAGGCTTGCTTACTAATATACCAGTATCCCTTCTGTGTTTTGCTGATGTGGGACTCCTTCCTATGTTGGGGTGTTACATACACCACCCTTATGGACTCATCTTTCTCGCTAAGGTTTGCCCCACCAAATAGGATTTGCCTATACTCAGGACTGAGGTTTGCCCCGCCTTATCGGGATTTAACTACACTCAGTTTGAACTTTGGCCCACGTCGACATGGACAATACAGAAGCGACTCTTATACCATTTAATCATGACCCGATCCGAGGCCCCGACTACGACTGGCATCCCGAATCATGAAGGCTCGAGAGACCCCTCTAACTCCCCAACCCACTAGTGATATTGTCCGCTCTAGGCCCAGGACCGCATGACTTTAAAATGCGTCACTAGGGAGTTAGGCTTGCTTACTTATATACCCAGTAGGCCTCCTGTGTTTTGCCGATATGGGACTACTTCCTAAGTTGGGGTGTTATAGGTGCATTGGAATCTGAGAACGCCTTTGAAGCCTAGCACTATATCTAATAAAAATGGGAAACCAATATAGTTATTGCCCTAGCCTAAATTTATATGGTTGGGTTGCTAGGGGTGATGATTATACGCCAGTAGATGCGTTAGGAGAATGCCTTTGAGGGAAAATAAGTGGTTGATGAAAGACTATATCATCTGAGCACTACTTAAAGAGGAGACACAGGGTAGAAAGTAACTTCTAGCGAATCTGGCCGATGGAATCATCTTTACAAAAATGAGAAATCTGAATTAAGTGCAAATATAAAAGTATATCCGGCAAAGTAAATTCGTCTGTTGTCTCTCAGAAAGAAAAATAGTGCAGATGGACACTTTGCTATGGAGCTACGACTAGGTAGCATGGTCGGGATTATCACCTAGATAGAAAATAACAAAAGACCAAGAAAGCATCCTTACGGGCATCAAGGGTTAAATGATGTACAATAAGTCTAGAAAATTTCCGCCAACAGCAACTGTAGTTAAATTAAGGAATCTAAGCGAAGGCGACAATTTCTGAATTTTAAATTTCATCCCATGCCTTCTTGCTTATGGTTCCAATTAGGTCCACTGCTATTGACCTGATCGGAACCACAAACGTGATTGAAAGGCAAATTGAGTGTCATTACTTCCTTAGCAATATGGATTAATTGATTGTGTTTTATAGGCTTAGCTTGCTTTCAATATTTCTTAGAGAAGATCAGAGGTTTGCTGTAGTATATGAATCCTGATAATTTTAAAGCTTGCCTTTAGCTTGCTTATTCTGTATTCAAGCTGGTCGTTGCCGTCTTTAAAGTTGGTCAAACGTTCCTGATCTCTTGTGAGCTCGATCAGGAACACCACCTTCAAAGTTGTGGCATTTTAGAAGGCCTTCAGAACACTTTCTTCAGAACCCTTAAAGGATACATGGAGGGTCGCTCTGTTTGTTTTAGGTCAAAATGTATTGATGCACACTGAAGATGTGGTCCCCATCGTTGAAAAGCTCTCTTTTATAGAGCGTTGCTTAATGCAGATTGCTCAACCAATTTTATAAATTAATAAGAAAGGAGTTACATAGCGTATGATCTAAATCGACTCTTCCAAGCCTATCAAATGTTACATAACTCCAGGCTCATTACACTATAAAAAAAATTGGCTCGAGTTAGTGCACAAATCAAACGAGCTTAATCTCTCAGCTTTTCTACTGATTGCTCTTCTCCAATATAGATGACAAGATATTCTCTATACAAAAGTCTACATCATCGCCAAAAATGCTTGCCAAGGCAAAAAGTTTTCTGAGGGCATCATCAGTAATCTCTCAATACCAAGTGATATCGAGAGATTATGGTGTAGACTTTTCCTTTGCATAGCAAATATCTTGTCATCTATAATTGGACAAGAGTGATCAACAGAAAGGCTGAGAGATTTAGCTCGTTTGATTTGTGCACCAACTCTATCAAATTTTTTTGATAGGGTAGTGAGGCTGTAGTTACGTAACATTTGATAGGCTTGGTAGAGTCGGTTTAGATCACATACTACGTAACTCCTTGCTTATTAATTTATCAAATTGGTTGAGCAAGTTGCATTGAGAAACGCTCGATAAAAGTGAGTTGTTCAATGCTTGGGACTATATCTTGAGTGTGCATCAACATATTTTGTCCTAAAACAAACACAACGACCCTCTGTGTATCGTTTAAGGCTTCTGAAGAAAGTGTTCTGAAGGCCTTCTTCAATGCCAGTACTTTGAAGGTAGTGTTCCTGATCGAGCTCACAAGAGATCAGGAACACTATACCAACTTCGAAGATGGCAACGACGAGCTTGAATATAGAATTAGCAAAATGGAGGCAAGGTTGAAAATTATTGGTGATTCATGTACTCTAGAAAGCCTCTGATCTTCTCCAAGAAATGTTGAAAGAATGCTAAGGCAAGATAACACAATCAATTAATCCATATTGCTAAGGAAGTAATGACACTCAATCTGTCTTTTAATCTTGTTTGTGGTTTCGATCTGGTCAACAACAGTGGACCTAATATAAACCACAAACAAGAAGGCATGGGATGAAATTTAAAATTTAGAAATTGCCGCCTTCGCTTAGATTCCTTACTTTAACTACAGTTGCTCTTGGCACAAGTTTTCTAGACTTATTGTAAATTAATTTAACCCTCGATGTCCGTAAGATGGCTTTCTTGGTATTCTATTATTTTTTATCTAGGTGATAATCCCGACCACGTTACCTAGTCACAACTCCCTAGCAAAGTGTCCATTTGCATTATTTTTCTTTCAAAGAGATAACAGACGAATTTACATTATCGGATACACTTTCATATTTGCACTTGATTCAGATTTCTCATGTTGTTTTAAGATAATTTCTTCGGGCAAATTTGCTAGAAGTTACTTTCTGCCCTATGTATCCTCTTCAATTAGCTCTCAGATGATATAGTCTTTTTTCAACTCCCTTTTCTCTCGCAGGCACTCTTTTGGCTCCTTCTGGCATATAATCATCTTCTCGATCAACCCTTCTGTATAAATTTAGGCTAGGGTAATTTCTATTATTTTTTTGTTTTTGTTTGATACAGTGCAAGGCTTCGAAGGTGTTCTCAGAGTCCAATGCACACTTAAAGTTAAGTCCAATTGCTATTGGTTCTATGCAATGACACTAAATATTGATCCCTTCTCAAAACTTGACATGCATAAACACGAGCAACAACCATCAGTAATTCGTAACAGGGTATCTGCACCTTCTTCATTAGGCCCTCAACCTTGTCAATTCGAACCCATCAAACTTAACTGTATAATGCAGGATCTTGTTTGAATGATCAGTGCCTAATCAGTTAAAAACATCATTCACAAAACATTGTACTTTGTATGTATTATCCCAGTGACCTTATCAGTAATACTTCTTAACTCACACACATATGATAGTGGATCCATATACATGCACCTTATTCTTCCTAGCCCATCTATGGCTTAAATTGAATAGACAAATGACTAACAAGTTGCAACAGATGCTACATCTGTTGGAAAAGCAAACTGATATATCCATCTGCTGCAACAGATTGTCAATATGTTGTAAGTTATCTGACAGATGAAATATATCTTGCAACAGATTACCCATCTGTTAGATTTATTTTAAAATAATTTTCTTTTCCTTTTGAAATACAATAAAAAGATAAAATATTGTATTTAGTTCCATTTTTTTTAATTTATATATTCACAAAGTCACCAGTTTTATTTAATTAAGGGATATATGAACAGTTGTGGCTTTTTGCTTGACTACCCCTTCCAATTTTATAATTTATAAATAGGTCCCTCCAGCCTCCTTTCCTATCTCTCACTCGTTCATTCTACTACACTTACAGTACAAATATGGCTGATCCAGATTCGTACAATAAGATTCATATCGAGTCCTTGCGGGAACTTCAAAGGCAGTTTGATAAACCCCAAAGGGATTTGGCCGACTTCGGAGCAAGGCTGAGGAGGGAGGCTCTGCTGCTGCAGGATGAAAATTGTCTGATTGACAATAATAATAATAATAATAATAATAATAATATTAATAATAATAATAATAATAATAATAATAGTAATGATAATAATAATAGTAGTAATAATAATTAGGTTATGTTTTTTCTTTCTTTTAGAGAATGTATTTTCCTTTTTTATATCGGATCTACCTATAAGAGATTCAAAAATCTATGTATATATTTTGTTTGGTTTTCTTTGGTCGACTCTGCATTTTTAATTCTTATTTAATATTTAATTATCATTCTATTTATTCCCTGTTCTGAACATGTCGACGGTTGGAGGTAGGGATTGAACACTTGTGGCAACAGAGGGTGGTGAAAAGTCGCGATTCTCCTAAAAACGGTTTGTTAATAAATAATAAGGAACTAAATGATATACTCAATTTATAACCGTAAAAGAAAGATTATTTAATTTAAAAAAAATTCGCAACATTGGATTAATTAAGTTATATAATGATTGTTAAAAAAAAAGTGAAGAGTCGTGACTTTTTGTTTAAATCAAAAGCACATACATTCAATAATGTTGATGATGCATCAAATTTCTCATTTATTGCGACTGATGTATCAGCTATTAGAAGAAATAAAAAAACTATTAAAATAGATCATCCATTATATCTGTTGCCAGAAAATAAAAATATTTATTATTTTATTAAAGAAATGATTATTGAAAAGGTGTTTTTTTAAATTTATATAATAAAAAAGTCAGTAAATTTGGATTAATGATATAATCATAGTTTTTTTTTATGAAAAAGTTAGATTATATATTGCAACAAATATATTATCTGATGCAATAGGTTCTCTATTGTTGCTGTTGTCACAGATAAGTTATTTGATGCAACAGATATATAATCTGTTGTCACAACTCAATAAAAATGGTTCTTGGAAAGAACTAATCAATAAAATGATCTATCTATCAAAAGATCTTGCACCCTTTACAACCTTCACAAGGTTTTGACCACCCATTTCTTTCCTAACTATTTCCCATGATAAAAACCTTACCTTACCTTCTAAAATCTTAACTATGGTAGTCACCCTAAACTCTCTCCCACTTAGGGGCTTCAAGAGTTATCCTTGCCTCCTAAGGTAAGATCCTAGAGACAAGACATGACACTATAGGCACGAAGTACTTCACAACCACCACCTAGACTATAATGAAGAAACATCCCAACCAAATCATACTATAAGAAGAGTCCTTAAGACTGGACACCGAAAGAAATACAACTACACATACCATGAGTAACTTAACACAAGGTCAAGGCTAATATCCAGGGAATAAAGTGAATGCAAAATGCGAACCTTAGGCATAAGCGCTAAATGAATACATGCAACACTAGTAGAGTTCTCTCTTAATCGGGAGAGAAGAGTATCATCAGAATATGCAACCCGACCTTCCCTTGAAGTCTACTACTAGAAGGGAATTTTAGGTTAACCACCAACCTTTATCCCATCACATCGACGAACACGATTCTTTGTTCTAATGGGTATCACCGAAGATATACACCAGGGACGCTTGGTTCTCCTATACACAAAACCTTATTCAACCAAATGCTACCTAGAGCCCATCTAGACATGCAAAAACCATGAGACCAAATTGACTCTAAGGTTTCTAATTAAACAAAAACCAAGGCCACCAAGGCCTTTCAGAATCATTTGAATCCAACCAAAACTAATTCATATTCCTTTAACCATGTATGCAATACAAAGATTCAATAATAGTTAAACCATATGACACTATTATATTCAATAGCAATTTCACAAACAGTTTTGTGAGCATAAAATTTCCAAGACTAGAATCAAGTAATTAGGGAATCTATAGTACCCTAAAATCCATTTAACATTCCCATGCATCCCACAATATTCATAAACATAAATAAAGCATGAATAATGCCTCATAATCGATGGAAAATCAATTAAATGAGTAATCATGTCAAAGCCTTCAGTTGTGCCAAAACCCACATTCAAAACCATGAATTTAATCAATTTCATGCCAACAATAAAATACAACTATAGGGACAAAGATATGTGTAAGCTCCATAATCTAAACTATCCAATGACTAGACCCCTGACCTACCAAATTACCCTCCACAATTCCTGCATTGCTATTCCCAAGATAACATACTCCCTTTACCAAGATCAAGCATCTAGGTTCAAGACTAGGATCTACCAACCACCATTAAATACTACCGAAATACCCCATATAAAATAGAATATCCATATATAGTCCTCTCAACAAGAAGGACACTCCAAATTATTTATCCACCAACCGACAACCTATCCATTTCTGGGGAAACCATTTCCCTTATGTATGCAAGAACAAAACACTCCATGGAGAAACATTAAGATAAAAAGAACCTTTATCTAAGAGGTCTCTAAATTGCTCCTTTAAGTTGTTTTAACCTACCGGAACCATTCTATAAAGAAAAAATAGAAATTGGAAAAGTGTCTAAAACAAGACCAATCCCAAACTAACCTCCCAATTAGAAAGACATGATGAGGGTCATCAAGAAGACCTCAAGAAATTTATCCACCACCGAAACCAAACCAAAGAATAACCTTTCGAGTTAGGATCTTTAATCCAGACCAAACGATAAAGACATCCCTTTAGAGACCTATTACCAAGCCCTAAGATGTGATATAACTTTTCCCTTAATAGCTAGGGAACGAACCCATTATCCCATTCTAAAACCGACTCACCTGGGAGATAAATGAGTCCAACAATCTAATAAAGAAAAGCATGAGTGCAACCAATCCATCAAAATCCACCACATTCGAGTCAAACAAATCACCCAAGACTCCTTCATTACCAACAGATACCACACACCCTCATAGACTCTTTAGGTAATCGTAAAGTCACATACCAGTGTAGAAATAGAATAAGAAAAGAGTCCAAAGTAACCTTGACACCAAAATACACAATCACAAATGAGGTCATAAAAGAAAGAGAACCCTGAACCAAGTAAACCATACACATCCCAAAGAAAAGAGTTTTTAACATACTAGTGTCGATATCGCAAGATGCCTCAGAATTTCAAGGGATAGTAAGAATATTGAGATGATTCCGACCAATGTCGGAGCCAGAGGTAGTAGCCAATACTCTATTTGCCCAAGTGGTAACCCTTATGGGACATCCCTATCACATGAAACCTAACTGACCATAACCAAAATGCCGATTCCTTCCTCCATCACAACAACCACGATGCGACCAACTATAAAATTTATAAAGAAAATGGGATGATGTTAAGTGGGCCCCATTGGCCTGAGATTGGGTACCTTGTGCCCAAGAAGAATTTACCAATCTAAAAACACCCGTCCTCTCCTAAATTAAATCCAGGTAGGGAATATAAGACATAGAATAGAAGTTAAGACTCACCCAACTCTTTCATTTTAGACTATTTACCACTATACCATTGGCCTTCCCTTTTGTTCAGAAGACCAAGACCCCCTTACCTTGCCCATTTACCAACCTTACCTTATTTCTTCCTAAACCAATAGGACAGGACTGAAGTGACAGAGCTATCACTATTTAGGTCACTAGATTATTAGGATAATAAAACTTAGAATTGGTAACCTCTCCTTAATGTAACCGAGTATGAGTATCAACTTACGAGATAGGGTCAGTGAAAACTGCTAGGCTCCACGGGGAAAACTAGAAGCTGCAATACTTAGCCGGATTTATGCCCCATAAGTTGAACTAGATCCGTCCATGTTGTACTTGAGTGGGATAGATGAGTTTTGATGAACTTTAGATTGTTCAAGAAAGATTCAGAGAAGAGTTCAAAACCTTAGACTCCATAGCCCGAAAGTAGAATAACCAAGATAGTGAAACATTTCTAAATGCCTCGTAGCTTCCTAATTATAAGTGTGGTACATGACATACCCATAAGCAAAACTCTAATTGACACAACTTTGTGGACACCCATGACACCGATCCATTTATCATGTTTTGGTTAGAATGTCATGTTTAATTTTAGTTTTTAGTTAATATGTGCTTACTATTTACATTCAGGTATATTATGTGCCAATACATCCAATTATACTAACCATTTTTCTTGCATTACATCTTTTTATGATGTAGAATCGACATTCAGACTTAGGCCTAAAATAGATATTTCAATAGACACTTCACTATGAATGACTTGATTATGCTTTGCTTAATTTCTAGTTTGTATTTAACAAAGGTAGCTCAACGCTATGTCCCAGCATACTCATTCAGTTCATGTGTTATAAATGATTCATGAGAAATTAGTTGGATTCAGTTGTTGATGTCGTCTTTTAGTTGACTTTCAGTATTGAAGTAATAAAAGTATTTTTTCTTTATTTAGGATTTTAGCCCTTTTCATTATTTATCAGCTTTATATTTTATCAAAGTTTAACATTTCTAGTTTCATGCTAGGCCTAGTGATTTTCTAAAACCACACATGATTTCAAGTGTCTTGAGAAAATTGAAGGAAAGGTGTCTTTTAAGTCTTGAATGAAGGATTGGTGAAATTAACCAACTTAAAGGGTCAAACATCATTAGAAAACTTGATTAAGTTAGTTATGGACTTGATTAATATTTTCAAAACTTTCTAATCTTTTCAAAAATACAAATCAACCCACACCCCTCTTCAATCCAAATCAACCAGTTTCTCTTCTTTCTCTCTCTCTCGATAGCTTCACTCAACTCTCTTCCAGCCAACAATTCTGTAAAATTCTCCCTTCAATCCCCAGCGACTTCAACCTCTAGCAAAAAATAGTCGGGCGAGTTCCATTTCGACTTTCAATCGTCAATCGACGAGAAGACTTCTCCGGTGACAACAACTTTAAGTTCTTCGTCGTCACATTTCCTTTTTCACAGGTAAAAAATTATGAAAAGAGGAACTTAAGCCAACTAATCTTCTAGTATAGAAATGTGGACTAAATAAAATTCTAACTTTTGGGATTTCTTCTTCTTGTCGTTGTACTGTTGATTTGGATTTGCTGGTAATTTTTGTTCATAGTTGATGTTCTTAGTGGAGACCCCTTCTTAGTGTGTGTGTATGATGTGTTGGTATTGCTGGGTTGATTTATTATTTTCTTGGTAAAAATAGTATTGCAATAGATGAAACATCTAATGCAATAGATGAAGACATCTGATACAGCAGATGAAAATATTTGATGCACCAGATTAAAATCTAATGTAACTATGAATATCTGATGCAACAAATGAATAATCTAACAGATCATTCATCTATTGCGATGGATGACTCTTCTATTTGGAATAAATCTAAATAATATTGATCCAATGGATAACTCATTTTTCAACAAATGAGTGATATATTTCAACAGATTAGTGATCTATTTTGATTATTTCCAATGATTTACTCATCCGTTGCAACAGCTCAGTTATATATTGCAATAGATAACATACCTAGTGCAATAGATTAGTGATCTATTTTTATGATTTCCAATGGATTACTCATCCGTTGCAATAAGTTGGTTATATGTTGCAATAAATAACTACATGGTGCAACAAATTAGTGATCTATTTTTATTATTTCCAATAATTTACTCATCTGTTGCAATAGGTCGGTTATATATTACAATAGATAACATACCTGGTGCAACAGATGTGTGATCTATTTTTACTGTTTCTAATGAATTACTCATCCATTGCAACATATTGGTTATATGTTGCAACAGATAAACTACCTGGTGTAACAGATTAGTGATATGTTTTTACTGTTTCTAATGAATTACTCATCCTTGCAATAGGTTGGTTATATGTTACAATAGATAAACTACCTGGTGCAACAGATTAGAGATCTATTTTTACTGTTTCCAATAGTTTACTTATCCGTTGCAACAGATTGATTATATATTGCAACAGATAACATACTTGGTGCAATAGATGTGTGGTCTACCATTGTGCATGTTTGATTTACTGTTATCCCTTTTTAATGATGCATTAACCAATTATTATCTATTTTATGTTTCTATTAATTTAAGATAATATGGCTCCCAAATAAAAAGAAACCGATTCAAGTCCAAGTAAAGGAACAAGTACAACAGCTCAGCTACATCCACCACTCTATGAGATTGCTTTACAAGCGTTATCTCAATTAGGAGCAGAAGATAATGAACACGGGGAGGAGGAATGTCTCAAAAAAGATGATCCAAATGCTAATATCCCTTCTACCGAAGAGTTGGTCAAAACCTTTAGCATTGATTGTTATCCTATGAGAATGCAGTACGATGGTGCCACAAGTTTAATAGGTGATTTTATGGTTAAGTCAGCCATGGGAAAATCTTTCGACGTCTTTAGAAAAATACTTCGAAAACTAAAATTGGATGCTTATTTTAGGGAAAGCTGCTTTGGGTAATAGCTTGATTTACTAGAGGACAACAATGCTCATTTCTAGATAAAAATGGTATACGATCTTCTCAAGTGTAGGTTTATGTATAAAAACAAAGACAAGATGGATGAGGTGTGGATAAATTACTGTGGCATGCCTATTTGTTTTGGTTGGAAGGAGTTTGGCATAGTTACCAGACTAAAATGTTATCCTCCTTCTCCTTCTCAAGTTATACCTACTCTGACCAAAAAAAGCACCCCTCACACCCAAAAAAGGCAAAGAAAAGTTGAGTGATCATGATGACCTGGTGTTAACTGTTGGTGCAAGCTTCAGAAATAAAAATTTGATAGAAGCATTGAAAGGTAAAAGACTCTCAAAGAAGCACAAGCAATCATTGTTCTTGGTTTGGTTTGTATATAATATTCTTTGGGCGAGAGACATTAACAACAACATAAGCGTTGGTTTAATAAAGCTCTCCGAGGTTCTTGAGGCATTTAACAGCTATCCTTGGGGTTATGAACGCTTTAAAATGACTGTCCAATATTTGTTGACTTTGTTAATGCCAAAGACAGTCAACTTATATGGCTTTCCATGGGCCTTCATGGTAAATATTTCTTTTATCATGATATTATTGATCATTTTTTTATTCAATAATGATTTTGATTTATTGACATTATATTATAGGCTTGGGCATTTGAAGTCATTCCTTATTTGAGACAACAAGTGAACTACCAGAAAGAAGTTTCCTATCCAAGAATTCTGAGATGGTTGTCGGCCAAAATCGATAGAAATGCAAAATTTATTGATCTTTTCACCCCCCCAAAGGAAGAGTAAGTCTAATTCTAATCAAGTTAAGTCTAATTCTAATCAAGTTTTTATTTTAAGTAATGATTATTTTAAATGATTTCATCATCATTCTAATATATGTACCGATTTATTTTAGATTGTCCATCTGTGGCTTGTTTCGACCAACCAAGAGTTGAAGATGCCATTTTTTCTTACTTTACGATCTGTGCAAACTTTACCGAACATTAAGGTTGTTAATGGAATAAAAATAGAATTCTTTGGAGCAACAACCATTACAAGAAAAATAATTTTGGAGGGTGGACTTACGACTGTTGACGATGGTAGTCGTAGTGGTAGTGGTAGTAGTTATGATCATACTGGTTGTACAAATTTTTCTCCAGATTTTGCCACATCTAGCAAATGTTCTGCATACAAATATCAAAACTTCAAGGCAAAACTTGATAGAGTGATAATGCTATTAATGCACTAACTTTTTCTGCAAAGCAAATGGCATTTAAAAGGGGTGTCATTCTATCAAAGAGAATTTCATATCCATACATTCCACTAGAGATCAAGGCGGATAAGAGGAGAAGGAAAGATACTTCCAAGGCATCATCAAGCATCGAATAAAGCAAAATTGCAATGCCTCTGTCTTTGTATTGCACCGATGTTCAGTGTGCAACGACCACAGGAGACCAGCATGAGCCAAAGAAGGTGAATGTACAACACCTGTTCCAACAAACAAACAGGCACGTATCTGTTTCAACAGATGATGCATCTGCTAAATATTATCAAACAAATATATTCATCTATTGCAACTGTTATCTAACCTATTGTATCAAATACGTTATCTATTGTAATATATGAGTCTTATGTTACAACAGATAGGTCATCTGTTCAAAATTATCATACTGCTCTGATTTACCTGTTCAAATTCATTCCAATAGATTATCCATATGTTGCAATATAAGGCTCTTGTATTGCAACAGATGGACAATCTGTTATGTATCTATAACTTGCATTGACAATTTTGGCTTTCTAGGTGGATGTCACAGTAGAAGCCACTGCTGAAGAGCATAATATCACAGTTGATAATCCATCAACTGCTTCTAAAGAAGAAGAAAAAGTAGGGCCTGTTAGTTCAGAAGAACGGAAGAATTACCCATTTGAAGGGTTCAACATCTCGGACGAGGCTCCAAAAAAACTAACAAAGCTGATGAACGACTATTCAGAATGGATTGCCGATGGGCTATTAAAGCATCATGCCGGTAGGTAAATAAATCAATTTTTAAAGATATTGATTTATACTATTCTTATTGTAAGAACGTGACATTAACACATATAAATCATCATGTAGAAAACAAAATAATGAATGCTACAAAGTAAACGAATCATGTCTTGGTTTTGATATGTTTGACTTTGTTATTGCACATCCCAGAACGAAGAATTAGTTCTATTTGATGTCACAACCCTAAACTTGTTGGAATGATGAGGTTTTAATGCCATACATATTACTATTAATTAATGCTTTATTAAATTGCATCTTCGTATTAATTTTTTCATCACATAATTCAAAATTTTTGATAATATGTGCAGCACATCGATGTCATTTTTAACTACCTCCAAAAGAAGGCCAAGTTGCAAACACAAGAACAATACAGGTACACGACAAAAATTGTTTGTACAAAGTTTACATCAATAACGCCTACGATAGGTATTGTCAACAACAGGCAGAAGTTTCCCAAAATGAGGAACGCTTAATCAACATCATCAAAGGTTTTAACATTCTGGCTAGCTTACCTTGGCATTTGGTCGATGAAGTATACATCCCAATCAATTGTGGTGATGAATTCCACTGGGTGTTGGCTGTCGTCGTTCTAAAAGAGAGGCGCATCAGAATTTATTACTCGATGTCTCAAAAAAGAAGTTGCGGGACTTCATCTGAGATACAAAATTGGCCAAAATATTTCCTACTTACGTTGATATGAGTGACTTTTTGGACCAAAAGGTTCGTACTGATTGGTCAACGATTGAAGCATACCGGGTTAAAATGGGTAATCCATTTGATGTACAAAATATTGAAGGAATTGCTCAACAAACCATTATTAGTCTGTAAGTATAAGTGTTATGATTTAGTTTCATTACATAAATTTCACAACGCTTGCATGAACTGCAAGATATGGATTATCTATTTTTTTAAAATGCAGGAATTACGGTCCTTTTATTGTCGTTTACGCGGAGTATTTAAGTGATTGATTACAAGTATCAAATAATGAACTTGATGCCGGATTATTCTGCAAAAAATATGCTGCTCTTTTATGAAAATACGGAGAAGCGAAATCTCAGACGCCGTACGCAAGCAACATTAAAGATCCACGATGACCAAAGTCGAATTTCGTAACACCGGATGAAGAACAACTTGTCCATATTGATTAGATCTTTATAGATTGAGTCCGTCAATGTAATAAACTATCCTCCTTTTGATTTATTTTGTCATAAAAGAAGGTTGGTTTCATGGGTTCATTTATTAGTACACCTACGGTGCTGGTAAGGCCGGGACCGTGGTCGTCTATCTTCGGTTTGCCAACCGATAAGATCTTTGAGATTGACCAGCCAACTGGGTTGGTTTGGCTATTTTTTTCTATTGAAAAGGAGTCAGTTGTCTGCACGAGTCACCTTCTTCTAGGTTCCGCTTGTTGATTTATTTGTAGTGTAGATCATTTGTGCCCATAATAATTTTTTTCACATTTCATTTATTTGTTGAGTTATTTCATGTAATTTTTGAAGGATTTGACTTATTTTATGCTGTCTATGAATATAATTTAATCCTTAATTTTGAATATATTAATTGAAATACAATGCTAGATTCAAATATCACAACAGATAATATATCTGCTGCAACAGACGACATATCTTATCAAATAAATTTAGACATATGTTGCAACATGAGATGCAACACGTAGATCATCTCCTGGAAATTATATAATAGGTTTTCCTACTTTCTTAATTTTTTCCAATAGATTACCTATCATTTGCAATAGATAGATTATTTATTATAATAGATTAGATATCTGTTGCGACAGATATACTGGAAAACATCTATTAATACAACAGATGATCAACCTATTCCAACTGATAATCAATCTATCACAATAGGTATTATATCTGTTACAACATATATAAAATCTATTGCATCATAAAAATTTAACTTGGCCAGACCTAAAAATTATTGCTACTACATGTAAAGTGAAGTGGCTTGAAATGAAATTTTTTTATCATGTTCATTTCTGTCTTTGTACATATTCTTTTTTATACACGGGCTCCAACCATTTAGTTAGTACCCCATAAGACCAGACCAATTGCATTTTTTCCACAACGGTGTCGCACATACCGATCATTTCTGTGTTGGTCAGCAAATACTCAATGTATGAAAGCAAGTATGGCCCACACGCTACACCAGTTTTATTTTTTGGTAGCTCAATGTTCTTTTTTCGACCTTCAAAGTACAATGATTCCTTCGTCAAGACTTTAGTCAGCAAATGATCCATCAGCTTACTCTGTGTGAACAACTTAGGTAATAACTTCAAGAGTTGCTACATGTGGGCTAAAAACGTGTCCTCGCTGAAGACAAGTAAGTTGCAGTCATAAACCTTAATATTTCTCTCGTAGAGTAGTATCTCAACAACAAGAAAATGTTTGACTTTCATGTTCATGACTGCAAGGATTCTCTTTACCTTGGTCCAGCTCTTACTGTGTGGATATGGCCTCTTATCTATAACTTATTTAATCACTTCTTCATCCCATTGGAACGTAGAATCTAACTTATAAAATCCCAGGCCACTGGAATCAGATAGCTTATGGAGATCAAAATACCTATCCTTGAAATTGTTATATAAGTTGAGGTCCATTATCCTATAGGCAGCATCATAAGCATCTGGATATGCTAATTGACTGCCCATCATGAAGCAGAGAATTTCATCAACATACTATGGTATAAGAAGATAATTTTTAAATAGGTTAGCAATTGTAAAGAATAAAAACACAGTGGTAAGAATCCGATGCAGACGGTTCTCTGAATCAGTTCACAGATTACCCAGCCAATGAAACTTATGCAACATATATGTATTATGTTGCAATAGAATACCAAGCTATAGCAACGGATTACACATCTGCTGCATAGATTCTTCTTCGTGGAGTAGATTGGAAGGCTAGGTTAGCAAAAGTAAACTTATATTGTCCTCGTACCACACACACATATTTGTCATATTTGTGAAGTCTTTGGCGGCAAATGAATGCATGGTGTATTCTTTTTGAACCTTCGTCCTGCCATTCATGATTTCTTGTCGTTTCTTCTTTTAACCCTTGCTAGGTGCCGTGAATATGTCCACCTTCTTCAGTGGTCTCTGAACTTCAACAACTCTTGGAGCGAGAGGAGTTGCATTTTTTACTATTTTCAGAATGGAGAGAATTTGTCTAATTTTTCTTCTCTTCCTTCTAACCGCTACTGTAGGAGTGCATGGCTCCCCCACCTCGTTGGATGGTATGACACCCCTCCTGGATTTCAACTCCTCGGTAGCTTCAGTGCCTTTAGATTTTCAAGGAGTTTATCCTCTTTGTCCTTGCATACTTTGTATTTGCAATGAGAATATTATAGCAAGGAGGGTAAGAGAGACCACTTTAAGGGTGGGAGGGACCGGTGTAGGGGTGAGAGGGACCTGAGCAAGGGGTGTTTTCAAAAGTATTTAATTTTTACTGAGCAACAACAAGATCATAATCATGACTGGCAGTAGAAGTAGCATCAGGATGGCTACCACCATCACAAACAACTCCACCAGCAATACCCCAGAAGAAGCGCCCAGATCTGTTGCAGTTTGAGGTTGGTCGTGGAAATCTTCAACATTAGGCTGACCTTGCCTAACTGCTCTTCTTATGGATATTGCTCCAGCTAATTTCTTCTTTATTAACTCCACCGTTGGGTCTTATTTTGTATTAGTAAGAACCAGAGTAAGAAAAGAAGACATCCCCAGCTTATCATCGGTAGGCCCGATCCAAGGATGCACAACCTATAAAAAAAGATAGGAGGCATTTAAATCATATAACAATAATTTACAGTAAGTTGGGTTACATGGATGTTAACACATCCAACTTATGCAATAGAC
Source organism: Capsicum annuum (assembly GCF_002878395.1). NCBI lineage: Eukaryota > Viridiplantae > Streptophyta > Magnoliopsida > Solanales > Solanaceae > Capsicum > Capsicum annuum. Next base: position 12,287,817 of record NC_061116.1, read on the forward strand.
AATCTAGCTGCCGCAACAGCTGATCAGTATGTCGCAATAGATTAACAATATGTTGCATCACATTACACATCTGCTGCATAATTTACATCAGATGGGTAATCGGTTGAGTCGGGTTTAGAGAACCAGAGAAACAAATGGTTAATCTATTTCAAAATATGGATCTTTTATCATTATAAATTACCTATCTGTTACACCAGTTGTAGTAGACGGGTAATATGTTACAACAGACGATCCATCTGTCGCAACAGATGGAACATCTATTTCAATATCTTTCTTTGAGATAAATTATTTTAGTTGAAAAAAGATGTACTGCATCATCCAAAGGGTTAAATAGATCAATGTCCTACTCCTTAATATTTTTTTTGCAGCCCTTTGCAGCCGCCAACCACCTAAGGATACTTGGATGAGAAACCACAGTCGGGTAAACCTTGAATTTCTTTTGGGGGGGGGGGGGGGAATGACTTCACATGCCCAAGCCTAAAAAAATGTAAACAGAAAGCAAGCAAAAAGAAGTCATAATAAGTATATGCATAATAAATTAATGGATGAGTAAAAATAGTGATTAATTTTACCATGAAAGCCCAGGGAACACCGTATAATGTGATCGTCCTTGTGGATAGCTTTGTCAGTAAATATTGGACAGTCAAGTAGTAACTGTCATATCCCCAGGGATAGTCATTAAATTTGTCAAAATCATCAGCAAACGTCAACAAATAATCTTTTATGACTTTTCTGATGTCTTTTGCCAATAAAATGGAATAGACAAACCAAAGTAAGAACAATTTCTCCCTGCAGTGCTTTGGTATGTCTTTATCCTTGAAATCTGCCATCAAATTCGTCGCTTTGTAGCTACTATGTCCAACAATGCCCAACAAACCATCTTTTTTTCCCTTGCATTTGTTGGACCCTTTTTGGGGTGTTTCCTTGATGAGAGGTTCTTCTGGATGATCATATGTTAAGCCTTTCACTATGACAAACTCTTTTAACCCAAAACAAACCGGCATGACACAATAGTTGATCCATATTTCGTACATATTTTTTTGCATTTCTTCGGATCTTTATCATCACCTACGTACTTGATCATGCGCTTAAAAAGACCATATACCATGCTCATTGGGAAACAGAGAGTGCAGTCCTTAGGCAGCTCGAGAAAGTATGCAAAACAACTCTTGTTAAAAAGTCCGTCTATGTTTTCATTCTTCATAATTCTCCTTAATTCATCAAAATATTTCCCCAAATAACATTTAAGTACAAGATCACTAGTTACTTTGTTAGGGCTATCCATCGGCATCGCAACTCAAAACCTATCGATGCTAATAGTTTTGGCAGAATTATGCTGGGATTTGATATTATTTCACACCCCGTTGGTGAGAAGGAGTTATCACTTTCCTCGACTTCATTTTGCCTTGATTGAGATTATTTAGGAAGTTCCTCTGAATCTATCTGTACTCTAGCCATTTTTGTTGGGTGGTCAGAAGTTGATCCACTTTCAGTTTCTTTTCTTTTGGGAGACATCTTTTAACTACCAATAATAGAAAAATAAAAAATACATTGCATTTGATCTCTGTATACCTTTTTTTTAAAAAGGTAATACAAATTTCAATAAATTATTCTACGCCATATTATAAAAAAAAAAAATACTCCAACGGATACGCCATCAGTTGGAATAAATGGGAAATCTGTTTGAAGACCTATTTAATATCTCCCAACATATATTCCACCTATTGCAACAGATGGACCACCAACACCACAACCATTACCACCATCAATGCCACCAAGACCACCACTATTTCCACCAATACCAATACCAAGACCACCACTATTGCCACTAATATCAATACCAAGACCACCGACACCACCACTAAAAACACAAATACCGACACCAACAACAACATTCATTACCAACACCACAAATACCATCCAATAATACCACGATAGTCAACAAAACACTAAGATAAAAACTAAGGTTTTCTCAGGTGCTTCCTACTTTTTAGAGAAAGTACAACTAAAAGTCTTATTTTTCATCATTAACTTAAAAGCCCTAATTTTTAGAATAAAGAACAAATGTAGAACTCTTCTCAAACTCTGTTACCTATGAAGATAGAGAAAATGACGGATACAAGCGAGAATAAAGTAAAAAATAACAACTATGTGGTCGGAAATGGCAAAAAAATTGATCTGTTTTGAAGGGTTGAGCAATATGTTATATTTTTTGTATGTATTATTGAGAGAGATAGAGAGAAGCAGCTAGAACTAGATTTAAAATGAGGAAATTTTTTTTCCGTAAATGGATGATTTGTATGGGTTGATTTGTAATTTTGAAAAAGAATGAAAAGTTTTAAAATTGTTAATTTGATCCGAATTGATCTTAATTAATTTTTAAAATTTCAAAAGATATACTCTTTTTTAAAACATCAAGTTAATGAGAGCTTATCTCAACGTAGAGTGATCGATCGACAACCCGGGTCGGGATGAATGCAATACCAATGCCAATTGTAAAGACTCAATTGAAGTTGTAGTTTACCCTATGAGCTAAGTCATTCATCTCTAGTTTTACCAAAATCAATTTAGGTAATATTAATCCTAACATTAAGTTAATAAAAGCTCATTTCAGCTTAGAGTAATTGATCGATGACCCGGGTCGGGATGAATGCAATACCAATGCCAATTACAAAGACTCAATTAAAGTTTTAGTTGACCCTATGAGCTCATTCATTCATCTTTAGTTCCACCTAAATCAATTTAATTAATATTAATCCTAACATTAAGTTAATGAGAGCTCATTTCAATTCAGAGTGATAGATCGATGACCCGAGTTGGGATGAACGTATTATCAACACCAATTACAAAGACATAATTGAAGTTGTAGTTGACCCTATGAGCTCATTCATTCATCTTTAGTTCCACCTAAATCAATTTAGTTAATATTAATCCTAACATTAAGTTAATGAGAGCTCATTTCAATTCAGAGTGATCGATCGATGACCCGAGTTGGGATGAACGTATTATCAACACCAATTACAAAGACACAATTGAAGTTGTAGTTGACCCTATGAGCTCATTCATTCATCTCTAGTTCCACCCAAATCAATTTAGGTAATATTAATCCTAACAATATGTTAATGAGAGCTCATTTCAACTCAAAGTGATCGATCATTGACTCGGGTCGGGATGAATGCAATACCAACGCCAAATGCAAAGACTCAATTGAAGTTGTAGTTTCCCTATGAGCTCATTCATTTATCCCTAGTTCTACCTAAATTAATTGTAATGAAATCTGTTGGAACAAATGACTGAGCTGGTGCAAATTTCTAATAGATATTCACATCTATTGCAACAGATGACATATCTAATTTAATTAACAAATAGATATTTAAATCTGTTGTGACAGATGACTGAGCTGTTGGAAATTTTCAAAAAGATATTGGTATCTGTTATAACAGATGATATATCTAATTTAATTATCAAATAAACATTTGCATCTATCGTCATAGATGACTGAGCTATTGGGATATTTAAATAGATATTGACATCTGTTGTAACAGTTGACATATTTAATTATCAAATGGAAAGGGTTTTTTAAACAGATATTTTTATCTGTTGTAACAGATGACTGTGTTGTTTGGGTTTGTAAATAGTTATTGCAATCTGTTGCAAAAGATGACATATCTGTTTGAATATTTTTTTAATTTTAAAGCAAGCTTCTATCCGAGTAGATAAAGTAGTAAGTACTACAAAATACGGTAAAAAATAAAGAGTTTCTTTTTCGTGGATAACTCAAAAATGTGTTCATTGAGTAGTCTTATCTTGTCTTTTCAATGTCACTAGTCATTTGTTACAACAGATACAACCAGATATTTAATTATCAAATAGACATTTGCATCTATCGTCATAGATGACTGAGCTGTTGGGATATTTAAACAGATATTGATATCTTTTGTAACAGTTGACATATTTAATTATCAAATGGAAAGGATTTTTTAAACAGATATTTGTATCTATTGTAACAGATGACTGTGCTGTTGGGATTTTTAAATAGGTATTGCTATCTGTTGCAACAGATGACATATCTGTTTGAAAATCTTTTTTTCCTTTCAATTTTAAAGCAAACTTCTGTCCGAGTAGATAAAGTAGTAAGTACTATAAAATGCGATAAAAATGAAGAGTTTCTTTTTCTTGGATAACTAAAAAATGTGTTCATTGAGTAGTCTTATCTTGTCTTTTCAATGTTAACTAGTTTTTCTCGAGCCCCTCAAATTATTAATGAATATTAATTATATTAATTAATGAATATTGAAACCCACGTCTACGTACATGATACATCTAGAATTATCTCATCTTTCCTCAGCTTCAGCCCTAAAATTATTTTATTCATCTCTTATCTTTTTCTTTCTCTCCTTTTTAGCTTATGGTAATCATAACCTTTTTTCTCTCTTCTCTCTTTTATCTTCTCTTTCTCTTAAAGATCCTTTCGAAGCTAAACCAATCCATGTCTTTCCTCAACTAAAATTGCTGTTTTGGTCCTATTTTGATGTTAAAGTATGGTTCACTATTGCTCTTTCATTCTCATCTTATTCTTTGCAAGTTATTTACATCTATTTTTTTATTTAATTACCACTTACCCATATGATATTTATTTAAAAAATTTGAAGGAACTTTTAAGTGTTGAATAAACGAACCGAAAATTTTTATTACAATATGCGAAAAAGTATTCTGTTGGGAGAAGTTTAAAAGCCTTGTTGGTAGTATCATTTTTTTGGCATGTGTTTTGCTTGTTTCTTTGTTGTTTATGTCGTTATTGATGTTGTTGGTGTTGTTGGAATTTGTGGTGTGGTGTTGTTGATTATGTTGGAACAAAGGATGTTGCTTTTTTGTTGTTGATGATGTTGGAACAAATGTTGTTGTTTCTTTGTTGTTGATATTTTTTATTTGTTGTTTCTTTGTAGTTTATGCTGTTGTTGATGTTGCAGCAGATGGAGCAACTTTTGGAACAAATCAAACCACCCGCAAGGCTGGTTTGATGTATTTCAACAGACTCTAAATCTATTACAACAGACTCCACATATTTTGTAACAGACTCCACATCTTTTGCAATAGACTCCACATATATTGCAAAAGACTCCACATCTATTGCAACGTACTTCATATCTGATGCAACAGACTTTACATCTGTTGAAAAGATGAATAATATTTTTTTTATGACATCAGTTTTTTTCCTTTTTTTTGTAGATATAAGGAACTGCTAGTTGATCAACTTTTGCTCGACCATCACAAGAGGCTTTAGTAAAGATGGGTTCGGAGGAATAAGTTGCATGCAGATGGAACCATGTCATATGTAGGAGGTATGTATAACTGATAATGTTATCGTAGAAATACAAATAGAGTACATTGATTTTGTGAATTCTATTTTTATCGATTAGTCATAGATTATTCAAATAATATATCTGCAATTTTACAGTTAAGTTTGGTAGGTCCAAACTAATAAGGATGAGGGACCATGAATATGGTTCTGATACCCTGTTAAGATTTAATGTCGATTTTTTGCTCACGTCTATTTGTCAAGCATTGTGAAGGAATCTAGTTTTGGTGTTGTTGTAAAGAGATTCAATAGTGATTGGACTAACTTTTAGGGTGCATTGGACTCTAAGAAGGCCTTCGAATCCTAGCACTGCATCTAACGAGAATGGAAAATGAATATAGTTATTGCCCTAGCCCAAATTTTTATGGTTGGGTTGCTCGGGCTGATAATTATATGCCAGTAAGTGCGTTAGGAGAATGCCTTTGAGGGAAAATGGGTGGTTGATGAAAGACTATCTAACCGCTAATTGAAGAAGAGACATAGGGTAGAAAGTAACTTCAAGTGAATTTGGCAGATGGAATTATTTCAAAACAACTTGAGAAATCTGAATCAAGTGCAAATATATAAATGTATCCGGTAATGTAAATTCGTTTGCTGTCTCTCTGAAAGAAAAATATTGCAGATGGATACTTTGCTAGGGAGATGCGACTAGGTAGCGTTGTCGGGATTATCACCTAGATAGAAAATAACAGAAGACTAAGAAAGTAGCCTTACGGGTATCAAGGGTTGAAATAATGTACAGTAAGTCTAGAAAACTTCCGCCAATAACAACGACAGTTAAAGTAAAGAATCTAAGCGAAGGCGGCAATTTCTGAATTTAAAATTTCATCCGATGCCTTCTTGTTTGTGGTTCTAATTAGGTCCACTACTATTGATCTGATCGGAACCACAAACGTGATTGAAAGATCGATTAAGTTTCATTACTTCCTTAGCAATATGGATTAATTGATTGTGTTTTATAGCCTTAGCATGCTTTCAACATTTGTTGGAGAAGATTAGAGGCTTGCTATAATAAATGAATCCCGATAATTTTCAAGCTTGCCTCCAGCTTTCTTATTCTGTATTCAAGCTGGTCGCTGTCATCTTTGAAGTTGGTCAAGAATTCCTAATCTCTTGTGGGCTTGATCAGGAACACCACCTTCAAAGTTATGGCATTTTAGAAGGCCTTCAGAACACTTTCTTCAGAAGCCTTAGAGGATACATGGAGGGTAGTTGTGTTTGTTTTAGGTCAAAATATGTTGATGCACACTCAAGATGTGGTCCCAATTGTTGAACAATTCACTTTTATCGAGCGTTGCTCAATGTAGATTACTTAACCAATTTGATTAATTAATAAGCAAGGAGTTACATTGTGTGTGATCTAAACAACTTTACCAAGCCTATCAAAAGTTGCGTAACTCTAGGCTCATTACACTATAAAACAAATTGGCTCGAGTTAGTGCACAAATCAAACAATCTCAATCTCTCAGCCTTTCTGATGATCACTTTTCTCCAATATAGATGACAAGATATCTGCTATGCAAAAGTCTACACTGTCGCCAGAAATGCTTGCCAGGGCAAAAGGTCTTTTGAAGGCATCATCAGTAATATCTTAATACCAAGTGATATCGAGAAATTACGGTGTAGACTTTTGCATAGAAGATATCTTGTCATCTATAATTGGAGAAGAGCGATCAACAGAAAGGCTGAGAGATTTAGCTCATTTGATTTGTGCACCAACTCTGTCAAATTTTTTTGATAGGGCAATGAGCTTGTAGTTATGTAACGTTTGATAGGCTTGGTAGAGTCGGTTTAGATCATATGCTACATAACTCCTTGCTTATTAATTTATAAAATTGGTTGAGCAAGCTGCATTGAGCAATGCTCGATAAAAGTGAGTTGTTCAATGATTGGGACCACGTCTTGAGTGTGCATAAAAATATTTTGACCTAAAACAAAAACAGAGACCCTCTGTGTATCCTTTAAGGCTTCTAAAGAAAGTGTTTTGAAGGTCTTCTTACATGCCACAACTTTGAAGGTAGTGTTCCTGATCGAGCTCACAAGAGATCAGGAACTATATACTAACTCCGAAGACGGCAACGACCAACTTGAATATAGAATCAGCAAGCTAGAGGCAAGGTTGAAAATTATTGAAATTCACAAACTAGAGTAATTCTCTGATCTTCCGCCAGAAATATTGAAAGCATGCTAAGTTAATAAAACACAATCAACTAATCCATATTGCTAAGGAAGTAATGACACTCAATCTATCTTTCAATCTTATTTGTGGTTCCGATCAGGTCAACAATAGTGGACCTAATCAAAACCACAAATAAAAAGGCTTGGGATGAAATTTAAAATTTAGAAATTTCCGCCTTCGATTAGATTCCTTACATTAACTACAGTTGCTTTTGGCACAAGTTTTCTAGACTTACTGTACATCATTTCAACCCTCGATGCCCGTAAGGATGCTTTCTTGGACTTCTATTATTTTTTATCTAGGTGATAATCCCGATCACGCTACCTAGTCGCAGCTCCCTATAAAAGTGTCCATCTGCATTATTTTTCTTTTAGAGAGACAACAGAAAAAATTACATTGCCGGATACACTTTCATATTTGTACTTGATTCAGATTTCTCATGTTGTTTTACAATAATTCCATCGGTCAGATTCGCTAGAAGTTACTTTATACATTATGTCTCCTCTTTAATTAGGTATCAGATGATATAGTCTTTCATCAACTCCCCTTTTCCTCGCAGGCATTCTCCTTCGGCTCCTTCTAGCGTATCTTCTATATAAATTTGTGCCAGGGGAATTTCAATTGGTTTTCCATTCTTGTTTGATGCAGTGCAGGCTTCAAAGGTGTTCTCAGAGTCAAATCCACACTTAAAGTTAAGTCCAATCGCTATTGGTTCTCTGCAATAAAACTAAATATTGATACCTTCTTAAAACTTAACACACATAAACACGAGCAACAACCATCAGTAATTCGTAATAAGGTATCTGCACCATCTTCATGAGGCCCTCAACCTTATCAATTGGAACCCATCAAACATAGATGTACAATGCAGGATCTTTCTTGAATGATCAGTGCCTAATTAGTTAAAAACAACATTCACAATAACATTGTACTTTATGTGTGTTGCCTCGGTGACCTTATCAGTGATACTTCTTAACTCACACACATATGATAGTTGATCCATCTGCACGTACCTTATTCTTCATAGCCCATTTATGGCTTAAATTGAATAAGCAGATGACTAGCAAGTTACAAAACATGCCACATCTGTTTGAAAAGCAAACTGATATATCCATCTATTGCAATAGATTGTCAATATGTTGTAAGTTATCTAATAGATAGAATATATTTTGCAAAAGTGTATTACCCCGTAGTTCTACCTAGCTTGAAATCATCCTACGAATGTTAAAAACTTACTTTGAAAGATGAATCCACTTTTATACACGTGGAATTTTTAAAATTTTTACTTTTTGTTGAGTGGAAAATTGAATAAGCTTTCTGTCAATACCCATTTCATCAAAATTTGGTATCAGGGTAGAAAGTTATGACCAAAATACAAAAAGTATCAAAATTACATAGGTGCGGCGGTGAGAGCCGACGGACTGCCGAGCTAGCGACGGACCGTCGCCCAAGCTGTCACAGCGGAGGAAGTGAGACCACATTCTGTCTAAGGGCGACGGCTCAGGCCGACAGACCGTCGAGCTAGAAATAGACTGTTTCCTAAGCCATCATAGGAGAGAGAGTGAACCCCTATTATACCCAGGTACGACGGTCAGGACCGACGGACCGTCGACCTAGCGATGGACCGTCGTACCCACCATCGCATATTTTGTTCTGCTATTTTAAGTCATTTTTAAAAAGGAATTTTTGGTGTTTTACCACCCTTTCTAATACCTAATAATATCATATCAAGGCTCATAAGTGCATTATATATCTACAACATCAAATTAAGGTATTCTCTCAAAGATAATCCCCAAGAACAAGATCCAAATCATTCTTCAAGAAACTAAGAGATTCAAGTTCTTCAAGTCCAAGGACTTAAAGAAACTCACAATCAAGGTATGTCATGTTTTGATTCATGGGTCCCTTTCACCTATGAAGCTCAAGAATCTCTTTTCAAAATCCAAGATTTATGTATTTAAGAATGTTCATGATTTAAATTAAATTTAAAATTCATGTTCATGATGTTGTGGGGTTTTGATTCATGTTTTGAAATACATGTTCCAATGATTGATCCCAATATGTGATGATTTGCTTAGTATTCATGATAAACCTTCAATTTACAAGTTGATTGATGTATCCATGATTATTAGATGTGTGGATGATTGTATAACCAAAGCATGCTTCCCATGTATTTGATTAAATACCTATGTGAAAGAAAAGTGCCATACTAGTATGATAATATGAAATCCCCATTCATGTACAAGTTCATGCATGTCAAGTGTTTGATGAAATGTCTTAGTCAATGAATTATGGATATATGTGTAGCCATTATGGTGCTTTAGAACTTGTACCTCATGAAATCCCCATCTTATTATATTATGGATTGTCGATATTGGTCATGTATTTAAGAAAGTCATGCTTTGTCAGTTTCCTTCTATTGAGTCCTGAGGTTACTTGTACCCAAAAAATATAGCTGTATGCCTAGAGTCAGTGTTATGTTTTCACAATACCCTCAGTCAAGCCATGATCCATTGAACTCAGTTAGTCTTGTGACCCAGGAAAGCTCAGTAATTCAGTAATCTCAGTAGTATTCCATCAGTCTATGGAACTCCATGAATTCAGTTTAGTCCAGTTCAGTTATTTATGTTTAGTGTCTATTTAGATGGGAGTAGAAATTAGCACCGGGAGAACCCAAGGATGGGAACACACAAGGTCAGATGAGGGTGTGATTCTTAGAAGTTATCCTTGCATTCCAGAACTATGTAGCCAACATAGGTTGAGACATCAACACTGTCAAATGAGGGTTGATGAGGTGGATAAGCACTGTCAGATGAGGGCCTCACCATTCTATTTTTAGGACACTATCAGATGAGGGTTACCCATAACTTGTCCTTACCAGTGGCATAGTATTAACACCCTTCCAATTGAGGTTACAGATTGGACCCTAACTCAGCTATAATGCGTTATTTGGGTTATATCGGTTAGATAACTACTTCCCACAGTTTAAGTTATAGAATCAGGACTATCAAATACAGTCATTTAGTCTCTTTAAAAGAACTCAAATAGTTCTTCAGGTTTCAGGACTGTCAGATACAGTCAACTTAGAACAGTACGAAACTCAGCTAGTTCTATTAAAACCTAGACTATCAGATACAGTCGCTCAGTATCAGTTATTTCAGTTATATAACTATCAGTATCTCATGTTATCAGTACTCAGACTTAGTAATCATGTTATCATGAACTCAGTTACAGTTACTATGTATTCATGCATGTATTCTCAAGTTCTTGTTATCTAGTTAGTTAGTATAGTTCATGCATGTGAACCCTTTGCATTCAGCCTACCTCACATGCATACTAGTACATTCAATCGTACTAATGCATTTGTGCTATGGTGTTTTACTTTACACCATTGGTTTCGAAGTATGAGCCCCAGAGCACCTATAGCATTTCAGCGTCAACAGTCAGAGATAGCAGTGAGTCCTCATCCTTCGAGGACATGATTATTATTTTATCATTTCAGTATGCAGTTTATTTTAGTAGCCAGAGTTAGTTGAGGACATGTCCCATCAACTCCTTATTCAGATAGTTTAGTTTTAAAGGTTTTTAGACTACAGTACATTCAGATAATTTATTTTAGTTCATGTTTTGGTATTGATATACCATACTCTCAGATAGTGTGTTTTATCTATTTTGAACCTTATGGCATATTTCATTCTATTATTTCCATATTTTACATGATGTCATATAGTATATAGGTACAAATATCAGTCATGGGTTAGCTTGTGGTTCTTCGGGGTCATGAGTACCGTGTAGCATTCTGGGTACCAGATTTGTGGCATTACAAACTTGGTATCAGAGCCTAAGGTTCAATATATACCTAGGAAGTCTGAAGGCCGCATTTAGTAGAATCTTATACACGGGTATTTTGTGTGCCACATTTATGTGCAGGAGGCTATAATATGTTTAGGAACAGTTTCCCATTTTTTTAGTATTCATGTCTTTCCAGTGAACATAATCTCAAGTTAATCTTTAGTTTAATACCTTTCTCTTTCGTTTACAGAATATGCCTCCCAAGAAGAGAACTGGGAATCAGTCAGCCCCTCAGCCGAAGATACGTTAGGCGAGCATGTCTCTCATGCAGAGTTCAGAGCTGTATTCACTACTCTTGCTCAGTCGGTTGCTGCTCAAAATGAATGATTGACTATTATTTTAGACAACCCAGTGGTCAATTTAGCGGCAGCTAGGATTCAGGACTTCACCTAAATGAATCCTCCATCCCTTTTTGGGTCTAAGTTAGATGAGAGCCCTCAGGAATTCATTGATCAGGTTCAAAAGGTTATAGACATCATGGAGGTTACTTCTAGTGAGAGTGCTGAGCTAGCTGTATATCAGTTGTAGGATGTTGCTCACACTTGGTTCAAATAGTTAGAGGTTAGTTGATGCAGGGCCTATTGAGTGGGAGGAGTTTGTCACTGTATTCTTAGATAGATTCTTTCCCCAAGAGCTGAGAGAAGCTAAGGTGTTACAATTTATCAACCTCAGGCAGGGAAATATGACGGTGAAAGAGTATTCGCTTAAGTTTACTCAATTAGCCAGATATGCCCCTCATGTGGTTGCAAACAACAGGGCCAAGATGAGTAAGTTGGTTTTAAGGGTAAATGATAGTGTGTTTAATAAGTGTAGGTCTACGATGTTGAATAGTGACATGACTTTAGCAGGCTTATGACTCATGCTCAGCAGATAGAAGAGCAGAATATTAAGATGAGGGAGAAGCAAACTAAAAGAGCAAAGATAGGTAGTTTCAACTTTGCTCAGCCCAAATCTGAAGGAGGAAATAGTTCTCAGTTTTGTCCTACGTCATCAGTTCCAGCTCCTTCTTCAACTAGTTCTCTAGCTCCTAATCTTATGGATGGTCATAGATATAAGGCACCAGGCTCTGAGTCTCAAGGTAGTGTCAGCAATGCCCAAACTAATCCCCTTTGTCAGACTTATGGTAAGAACCATAAGGATGCCTACAGAGCTGGCAGCGATGTGTGATTTGGATGTGGTAAACTAGGCCACAGAGTCAGAGATCGTCCCTATTCGGGTTATCAGGGCTAGCATAACCATTCCTCAACTCAGTCCAGTCTCCCAAACTAGCAGGGTGCTACCTCCAGTGCTACTAGAGAGCAACGCCCAAATCGCATTTATGCTCTCCAGTTTCGGCAAGATTAGGAAAATTCTCCTAATGTGGTTACTAGTACATTACAGATCTTTCATGTGCATATTTACGCTTTGCTAGACCCAGGTGCTTCCTTGTATTTTGTTACTCCTTATATAGCAGTTGATTTTAGAGTCAGTCCCAAAATTCTAGCTGAGCCCTTCTCAGTATCTACCTCAGTAGGTAAAACCATCATAGCCCGGTGGGTATACAGGAACTGCCCAGTTATGATATTTTAAAAAGTCATAGAATCAGACTTAGTCGAATTAGAGATGACTGATTTTGATGTCATTCTCAGCATGGATTGGCTTCATTCTTGCTATACCAAAGTCTACTGTAGAAACAGAATAGTCCAGTTTCAGTTTTTGAGTGAACCCATCCTGGAGTGGAGGGGTAGTAATTCGACATTCAGAGGTCAGCTTATTTCCTACCTTCGAGCATAGAAAATAATATCTAAGGGATTTGTCTATCATCTTATTCATGCTAAAAACTCTAGCTCTAAAAATCCCAGTATTGAATTAGTTTCAATCGTGAATGAATATTTAGATGTCTTTCCCAAAGATATTCCTGGAATTTCTCCCGAAAGGGAAATAGACTTTGGTATTGATCTTTTTCAAAATACTCAACCTATATCTGTTTCACCATACAGAATGGCACCAACAGAACTCAGAGAACTGAAATAACAGTTGAAGGATCTCTTAGATAAGAGATTTATCAGACCCAGTGTGTCCTTATGGGGCGCACCAGTCTTATTCGTGCGTAAGAAAGATGGTTCTCTCAGAATGTACATTGATTACCGTCAGCTCAATAAAGTCATGATAAAAAACAAGTATCCTCTTCCCAGAATCGATGACTTGTTTGACCAACTTTAGGGTGGTAGTTATTTCTCTAAGATAGACCTCAGATCAAGCTATCATCAACTCACAGTCAGAGAATATGATATTCTGAAAATAGCTTTTCGTACTCAGTATGGTCACTTTGAATTTCTAGTTATGTCATTTGGTCTTACCAACTCCCCAACAGCTTTCATGGACTTGATAAACTATGTGTTCAAGCAGTACTTGGATATGTTCATCATAGTCTTCATTGATAACATTCTTGTCTATTTCCGCAGTGAGCGTGATCATGCAGACCATCTCAGAATTGTGCTTTAGACTCTCAAAGATCATCAGTTGTTCACCAAATTTAGTAAGTGCAAATTTTGGCTAAGGTCAGTAGCATTTTTTGGTCATATTATTTTCGATGATGGCATTAGAGTTGATCCTCAAAAGACCAAAGTAGTAAGAAACTGGCCACGCCCTATATCTCCATTTGATATCAGGAGTTTCTTGGGTTTGACTGGCTATTATAGATGGTTTTTGAGGGATTTTCTTATATTGCATCCCCTATGTCCAGATTGACTCAGAAGAAAGTCAAGTTTCAGTGGTCAGATCCTTGCGAGAAGAGTTTTCAAGAGTTGAAGACTCGACTCACCTCAACTCTAATTTTGGCTTTTCTAGATGGTTTTGATAATGTATTGCATTATCAGGGTTGTCTGTGTGTTCTAGGTGTAGATGACTTAAGGTAGAAAATTCTTACAGAAGTACAGGGTACGTGCTACTCTGTTTATCCAGGGGCCATAAAGATGTACAACGACTTGCGAGAAATATATTAGTGGAGTGGGATGAAGAGAGATATTGCAAAGTTGGTGGCTATGTACTCTACATGTCAAAAGGTTAATATAGAGCATCAGAAGCCTAGTGGGTCCATGTAGGAGTTCAGTATTCCTACTTGGAAGTGGGAAGAAGTGAACACAGACTTCGTGATGGGTTTGCCTCGTACCCGTTATCAGCATGATTCAGTTTGGGTTAGTGTAGACAGATGACCAAATCAGCTCATTTTTTCCAGTCCATACTTCTTATTCATCCAAGGATTACGCCAAACTCTACATCAAAGAGTTGGTCAGATTACACGGAGTTCCATTATCCATTATCTCAGATAGAGGTACCCAATTTACCTCTCATTTTTGGAAAGCTTTCCAAAAGGGTTTTGGTACCCAAGTTCATCTTAGTACCGCCTTCCTTCCTCAGACATATGGTCAAGAAGAAAGGACCATTTAGACGTTAGAAGATATGCTAAGGGTGTGTGCAATTGATTTCAAGGGTAGCTGGAATGACCACTTGCCCTTGATTGAGTTTGCATACAACAATAGCTATCATTCTAGTATTAAGATGGCTCCATTAAAAGATCTCTTAATAGGAGGTGCATATCTCCATTTGATTGGTTCGAAGTTAGTGAGGCCTCAGTCATAGGGCCTGACTTAGTATTGGATGCCTTAGAGAAAGTCCAGTTGATCAGAGAAAGACTTTGGGCTACTCAAAGTCGATAGAAGTCTTATACAGATGTATGTAGAAAGGACATCGAGTTTAAGGTTGGTAACTATGTGTATCTAAAGATCTCTCCCATGAAGGGAGTGAAGAGATTCGGCAAGAAGGGAAAGCTCAGTCCCCGATATGTTGGTCACTTCAAGATTTTCAGTCGATTCGGCAAAGTAGCTTATGAGCTCAAATTGTCTTCAGATCTAGCCTCAGTTCATCCAGTCTTCCATGTCTCTTTACTCAAGAAGTGCATAGGTGACCCAACAATTGTAGGCCCTATTCAGAGCATAGATCTTTAGAACAGCCTCTCTTATGAAGAGATTCCAGTGAAATCCTAGACTATCAAACTCGTAGACTAAGGAACAAAAAAGTTTCTCGAGTCAAAGTTATTTGGTGAAATTAGTTCATTGAGGGAGCTACTTAGGAAGCAGAAGCAGACATGCGTACCAAGTATCCTCACCTCTTCCCAGCTAACTTAGACCTAGCTCAAGGTAACAGTTCTCTTTAAGCTTATTCAGTTTCATGTTCAGAATTCCATTATGAACTTGGTATTACATACCATAGCTATTCAGTCATGCATTCATCAGTTTAGTTATATAATCATGCATCAGACATGCATTCTCATTATGATAATATTAGTTCATCAGAACACTCAGTCACGCATTCATGAATCAGTTACACATGCATCAGATATGCGTGTTTAGTATGATATAATCAGTTATCAGTCATGTTAATCATGAAATCATATTCCAGTCATTCATGTTCAGTATGTACCTTATCTTTCTCCTCTCCCACTCAGTCTCATTTTAGGATGAATGTTCTCAAGGGGGAGATATTGTAATACCCCATACTTCTTCCTATCTTGAAATCATCCCAAGAATGTTAGAAATTTACTTTGAAATATGAATCCACTTTTATACATGTAGAATTTTTAAGATTTTCACTTTGTTTTTAGTGGAAAATTGAATAAGATTTCCATCGATACCCATTTTTTCAAAATATGGTATCGGAGTAGAAAGTTATGGCCAAAATACAGAAAGCAGTCAAAACTGCCCAGGTGTGACGGTGAGAGCCGACGGACCATCGAGCTAGCGATAGACCATTGCCCAAGATGTCATAGGGGAGGCAGTGAGACCACATTCTGCCTAAGGGCGATGGCTCAAGCCGATGGAATGTCGAGCTAGAGAAGGACCATTGCCCAAGCCATCGTAGGAGAGGCAGTGAACCCTTATTCTGCCCAGGTGTGACGGTCAGGACCGACGGACCGTTGACCCAACAACAGACTGTCACATCCACTATCGCATATTTTGTTCTGCTATTTTAAGTCTTTTTTAAAAAGGGCTTTTTGGCCTTTTACCACCCTTTCTAATACCTAATAATATCAGATCAAGGCTCATAAGTTCATTATCCATCTACAATATCAAATTAGGGTTTTCTATCAAAGATAATCCCCAAGAACAAGATCCAAATCATTCTTCAAGAAACTAAGAGATTCAAGTTCTTCAAGTCCAAGGACTTCAAGAAACTAACAATCAAGGTATGTCATGTGTTGATTCATGGGTCCCTTTCACCTATGAAGCTCAAGAATCTCTTATAAAAATCCAAGATTTGTGTATTTATGAATGTTCATGATCTAAATTAAATTTAAAATTCATGTTCATGATGTTGTAGGGTTTTGATTCATGTTTTGAAATACATGTGCCAATGATTGATCCCAATATGTAATGATTTGCTTAGTATTCATGATAAACCCTTAAATTTACAAGTTGAATGGTGTATCCATGATTATTAGATGTGTGGATGATTGTATAACCAAAGTATGCTTCCCATGTATTTGATTAAATGCCTATGTGAAAGAAAAGTGCAATACTAGTATGATAATATGAAATCCCCATTCATGTACAAGTTCATGCATGTCAAGTGTTTGATGAAATGTCTTAGTCAATGAATTATGGATATATATGTATCTATTGTGGTGATTTAGAACTTGTACCTTATGAAATCCCCATTTTATTATATTATGGATTGTCGATGTTGGTCATGTATTCAAGAAAGTCATGCTTTGTCAGTTTTCTTCTATCGAGTCCTGGGGGTAGTTGTACCCAAAAAATATAGCTGTGTGGCTAGATCCAGTGTCATGTTTTCACGATACCCTCAGTCAAGCCATGACCTTTTAAACTCAGTTAGTCATGTGACCCAAGAAAGCTTAGTAATTCAGTAATCTCAGTAGTATTCCATCAGTCAACGGAACTCCATGAATTTAGTTTAGTCCAGTTCAGTTATTCATGTTTAGTGTCTATTTAGATGGGAGTAGAAAATAGCATTGAGTGAACCCAAGGATGGGAACACATACTGTCAGATGAGGGTGTGATTCTTAGAAGTCATCCTTATGTTCTAGAACTATGTAGCCAGCATAGGTTGAGACATTAACACTGTCAAATGAGGGTTGATGAGGTAGATAAGCACTATCAGATGAGGGCCCCACCATTCTCTTTTGGGGACACTGTCAGATGAGGGTTACCCACAACTTGTCCTTACTAGTGGCGCGGTATTGACACTCTTCCAATTGGGGTTACAGATTAGATCACAACTCAACTATAACACGCTATTTGGGGCATGTCGGTTAGATGACTACTTCCTACAGTTTCAGTTACAAAATCAGGACTGTCAGATATAGTCATTCATTCTTAGTAAAAGAGCTTAGATAGTTTTTCAGATTTCAGGACTATCAGATACAGTCTACTCAGAACAGTACGAAACTCAACTAGTTGCATCAGAACCTAGACTGTCAGGTACAGTCGCTCAGTATCAGTTATTTTAGTTATACAACTATTAGTATCTCATGTTATTTGTACTCAGACTCAATAATCATGTTATCACAAACTTAGTTACAGTTACTATGTATTCATGTATGTATTCTCATGTTCATATTATCCAGTTAGTTAGTACAGTTCATGCATGTGAACCCTTTTCATTCAGCCTACCTCACATGCATCCCGATACATTTAATCGTATTGATGTATTTGCGCTATGGTGTTATACTTTACGCCATAGGTTTCGAAGTATGAGCCCCAGAGCACCAGTAGCATTTTAGCATCAACAGTCAGAGTTAGTAGTGAGTCCTCATCTTTCGAGGACATGTTTATTATTTTATCATTTTAGTATTCAGTTTATTTCAGTAGCCAGAGTTAGTTGGGGACGGTCCCATCAACTCCTTATTCAAACCGTTTAGTTTTAGAGGCTTTCAGACTACAGTATGTTCAGACAGTTTATTTCAGTTCATATTTTGGTATTGATATACCGTACTCTTAGATAGTCTGTTTTATCTGTTTTGAACCTTATGGCATGTTTCAGTCTATTATTTCCATATTTTACATGATGTCATACAGTATACAAGTACAGATATCAGTCATGGGTTAGCTTGTGGTCCTTCGGGGTCTTGAGCACCGTGTAGCATTTCGGGTATCAGATTTGGGGCGTTACAAAAAGATTACCTATCTGTTAGATTTATTTTAAAGTAATTTTCTTTTCTTTTCGAAATACAATAAAAAGATAAAATATTGTATTTAGATCCATTTTTTTAATTTACATATTCAAAAAGTCACCAGTTTTATTTAATTAAGGGATAAATGAACAGTCGTGGCTTTTTGTTTGACTACCCTTTCCAATTCAATCGTTTATAAATAGGTCCCTCCTGCCTCTTTTCCTTACTCTCACTCGTTCATTCTACTACACCTACAGTACAAATATGGCCTATCCAGATTCGTACAGGAAGATTCATATCGATTCCTTGTGTAAACTTCAAAGGCAGTTTGATGAATTCCAGAGGAATTTGGCCGACTTCGGAGCAAGGCTGAGGAGGGCGGCACTGTTGCTGCCGGATGAAACTTATTCGATTGACAATAATAATAGTAATAATAATAATTGTAGTAATGATAATAATAATTGTAGTAATAATAATTAGGTTATGTTTTTTCTTTTTTTTAGCGTATGTATTTATCTTTTTTTTATCGGATCTACCTATAAGGGATTCAAAAATCTATGTATATGTTTTGTTTGGTCGACTCTGCATTTTTAATTCTTATTTAATATTTAATTATCATTCTATTTATTCCTTGTTCTAAACATGTCGATGGTTGGAGGTAGGAATTGAGCACTTGTGTCAACAGAGGGTAGTGAAAAGTCACGATTCTCCTAAAAATAGTTCGTTAATAAATAATAAGGAATTAAATAATATACACAATTTATAACCGTAAAAGAAAGATTATTTAATTTAAAAAAAAGTTGCAACATTGGATTAATTAAGTTATATGATGATTGTTAAGAAAAAGGTGAAGAGTCGTGACTTTATATCTAAAACAAAAACACAAACATTTAACAATGTTGCTGATGCATCAAATTCCCCATTTGTTGTGACTGATGTATCAGCTGTTAGAAGAAATAAAAAAATCTATTAAAATAGGTCGTCCATTATATCTGTTGCCAGAAAATAAAAATAGTTATTATTTTATTAAAGAAGCAATTATCGAAAAGGTGTTTTTTTAAATTTATATAATAAAAAAATCAGCAAATTTGGATTAATGATATGTTGATAATTTTTTTATGAAAAAGATAGATTATATGTTGCAACAGATATATTATCTAATGCAACAGGTTCTCTATTGTTGTAACAAATGATATATCTGTTGTCACAGATGAGTTATCTGATGTAACAAATATAGAATCTGTTGTCACAACTCAATAAAAACGATTCTTGGAAAGAACTAATTAATAATAATAATCTGAAAAGTCATGACTTATCACAATATTTCTTAATTTAATTAAGTCATGACTTTTCACAGTAATTAAAAATACAATTAATAAATAGAGGTGAACAATTAGATTATATGTTGCAATAGATAGGTTATCTGATGCAACGGGCTTTATATTTGTTGCAACAGATTAAATATCTGTTGTCACAGATGAATTATTTGATGAAACAGATATAGAATCTGTTGTCACAACTAAATAAAAATGGTTTTTGGAAAGAACTAATTAATAATAATAATAATCTGAAAAGTCATGGCTTATCACAATATTTTTTTCTTAAATCAATTAAGTCATAACTATTCACAATAATCAAAATCAAAAATATAATTAATAAATGGAGGTGAACAGTAGCGCCTTTTTGCCTCTCATTTGAATTCAATCCTCTATAAATAGGTCCCTTCTTACTCAATAGTTCATTCAACTACACTCTATTTATTTATTGCATCTCATCTTTCATATTACACCTGGACTTCCCCCACTTTCTCTTCCCTAACTAAGGTAAGTTTTTTTCTTGTCAATTTGTAGTATACGCTGTATTACATTTGGATATTCTTAAGATATTTACTTTTGTTTTAAAGTTTTTTGTCAATTCATATGTGTTCTAGATTATGGCTGATCCAGTGTGGGATTCTGCTTTTCTGCAAAACGCGTGAATGAACTTCGAAATCAGGTTCGTGACATGCAATGGGAACTGGGAGCAGTTAGAGCAAGAATGCTCCATGAGATCCGCAGGCTGAGGAGGGCCTTGCTACTTCTGGTTGAAGATTGGCTGGCTGACAATGATGATAATAATAATAATTAGATTATTTTTTCTTTTAGTCTATGTATATGTATTTTTTTTGTTTAGTAAAATAATTATGTTTGAACAACTTTGATGTTTTAATTCATATTTAATTTTCATTCTGTCTATTATCTTCTCAACAAACATGTCGACAATTGGACGTAAAAAGGAATAATTTAGAATCCAGTAGCAACAACAAGATTTATCTGTTGGGTTTGTGGCAGGGGCTGATCAGTTGGTGGGACAGCAGATGGTGTTTGAAATAACCATTGTTTTCTACTCAATCAAAATTTCATAAGAGAAGAAAACTTTTAATGTGGGTCGGCGTATAGTCTCCTTATTGAATGATGTTTACATTTTAAGTTGAAGAAAAAGTGATTAATGTAAAGGGTAAAACATGGATTTTTTTTATCTCTTCTTGATTAATGAAAAGAAACAAGTAAAATGAGAAATCAAATTAGAAAATTTGGGACAAGTAATTGGACGTAAGGAATAATTTTGAATCTTGTAGGAATAGCAAGAGTTGAAATATATTGGTTATCTGTTGGGTTTGTAGCAGGGACTGATTTGTGTTGTTCCAAACAGATTAATCATCTGTTGCAACAGATATGAAGTCTGATACCATAGATAATTAGTCTAGTGCAACAGATAATCAGTCTGATGCAACAGATAACTAGTCTGATGCATAGATAAATATTCTGTTGCAACATATTACTTATCTGATGAATCAGATGAGTGATCTGTTTAAATTGTGGGCACTTATGTTGGATTCATGATCGGGTTCTATCCATTGTTGGAAAAACAGCAGTAACTGGTGTACCCAGATGACAAATTCGAATAAAAATCATAATTTTACTTATCAAAGTCACATATGAAGTAATGCTAAAGTGGAAAGTGATGTAGAAAACAAAATTTAACCTAAGAAATTGGTCAGATTGCAGCACTAGCGGTAACAACAACAACAATGGTCGACAAGAAGAAGATGAAGATGAAGATGATAATGAAGTAGAAGATGATGATAATGAAGTAGAAGATGATGAATAAAGCAGTAGCAAGAATGAACAACAATAATCGTGAAGAGAGAGAAAACAACAATGGATGAGAAGAGAGAGAAACACGTCTTTTTCCCTCCGTTTTCTGTTATATTAACTAACATTTGTATCAAATTATAAATTTAAAAACTTCTGGGCTATTTTCAAACTTTCCAACTTTCTTAATCCATAATAAAGTAATTGTCACCTCCACTCAATAAAGACTTGTGTCACCTACACCTCATTTTAAAACCCTTTTGTCATCTACAACCCAAACCCCCAAGTCACTCCCTCTATTTTAACATAACTCTCCAGAGAGTCCTTCACCAGATAAATCTTCTATCTTGAGTAGTACTCTCAACTCTTTAGAGTTTGTTGTGAAAAGAAACTCCTACTTCAAGTAAAACTCCTACCTCTGCTCAACCACCTTTATCTTCAAGTATTGTAATCAACCTCAAAGTTTTTTATTTCACACGTGATTAGTACTTTGAATTTATCAGCTGCAACAACTTATCCAATTCTGAATTCAAGTGCCCTTGTCTCCATGTCTTAGTGAATTTAGTGTTCTTGTCTTTGCATGCCAGTGGACCAGTTCAACTAACATGTTTCAACAATCTTGTCAATCACCAAAACCTTAAACACCTAACAATTTATAATGATCCAATCAAAAAAAAAATAAAAATGCTCCACAATTTTTATGATGTCTCCATACACACTCACATATATTAACAGTTGTCATCCTGACCTATACCAAGTCTGAGTAGCGTGTCCGTGGTAACAAAGCAATTTCCTGAAAATAGCTAACCAACTAATAAAGTTGAATTCGCGCCAATTTCTGCAATCTTTGAATTGAGCATAAATTACAAATGGTGTCTTTATTGTCAGTGCAGGGTGTATTAGGATAAGGGGACTACTTTGAACAATCATTTTGATAATCAAATGGAAGGAAGTTAGGGGCATGTGATGGACACCTGACGAATTAAATTATCCCATCACAAATTCACAATGGTAGCTGAGTATTCATAAAACTGCTAAACTAAAAAAATAAAGTCAAAGTTTGAAAATATTAAGGACATGCTAACAAGGTAAAACACAACATCAATTTAAGTTAATTTTTTAATTAGTTTTAAAGTCTACTTTTTATCTGTTAGAGACATGATCAACCAGTATTTATTTAGTGAATCAAATTGGATGTTAAACCAAGAACAATATAAATTACAACCCGGTGCACTAAAGCTCCCGTTATGCGTGGGGTTCGGAGAAAGACTGAACCACAAAGATTTATTATACGCAACCTTACCCTGCATTTCCTACAAGAGGCTGTTTTCACGGCTTGAACCAGTGACCTCTAGGTCACATGACAACAACTTTACTGGTTTAACCAAAGAATAAGATATTTAAGAAAACAAAACCAAAGCTCATACTATTACATGTCCAGAGCGTTCTTCAATAATGGAAAAGGCTACACATAATTAAACAAAGCGAAAAAGAGAGGTAGAATTGCACTGACATTTCACAAGTTCACAGCAAATTCAAAATTCTTCATTGTTTCTATAATCCGTTGCAACTAAATATAGATCTTCCTTTTTCTCTGCAGTTAATCCATGCGTTTCAGTCATATCCAAATCTTTTGGATTAGTTCCATTTGGGAGTTTCCATTCAAAGTGATAGAGTAACTGAGCCAAAGGATGTGTAACATTGGCTAAACCAAATAACATTCCTGGACACATCCTCCTTCCTCCTCCAAATGGAATAAACTCAAAGTGATTTCCAGTAAAGTCAATAGAAGAGTTCTCAAATCTTTTGGCTATAAAACTTTCAGGATCATCCCAAGTTTCGGGATCTCTTGCAAGTGCCCATGCATTTACCAGTATTCTAGTCTTAATAGGTATGGTGTATCCATTAATATTTATTTGCTCCCTACACTCCCTAGGTCCTATAAGAGGAACGGGCAGATGTAGCCTTAATGATTCCTTAATCACCAACTTTAGGTATGTCAACTTTTCAAAATCTTCTTCACTATAAATTTCTTTACCCTTAAAAACTTGCCTCACTTCACTTTGAGCCTTGGCCATAACATCTGGATTCTTTATCATCTCGGCCAATGTCCAAATAATAACTGTTGATGAAGATGCAGATCCAGCCATAAAGATGTCCTATATCAACAAATAAATAAAATTATCCATAAATTCTTACGTAAGGTGAAACATAAAACAAAAATTGTTTACCTAAATGTTAAGGAGAAAAGATAATGGTTAAGAATACACTGAAGTATCACTTTCTTGCGAGTTTCTATCTAAATTATTAGCTGTTCACGTTTCCTAGCTGAACTATCACTAACTATTTATCAAAAGGTGTACACTTCAGACTAGTATCTGATGGGGGCGTGGTATAAAATCTCTTTTTTTGTTTAAAAATGTTGACAAATCTCATTCCACGTGAATAGGTAAAGAAAATAATTAATTTATTTTACAAAAATTAAGATATAATTGGTCAAAAACACACTTGAAGAATCTTTTTTTACGAGTTTTCTACCTAAATTATCAGGTGTTTCCGTTTCCTAACTGAGCTATCGCTAACTATTTATGAAATCACAACTCGAAATAAATGAGTTAGGTACTTCCTGGACGGAATTTTTTGGGAAAATTAAGTTGTCATGAGCCTTTTGGCGGATTGATTCAAACACTTGGTCTAGTCAGTTTTGAGGTCTGTATTTGATAAATTGTTGGTCATAGTTGATGTAGGAAAAACAAATACGTAGTAGTTCAGATATGAAAGTCGTAAAATAGTGATACTTCAAGTCTGCTTTTGACCATTATCTCTATGGAAAAACCACAAGAAGGGGTCTAGAGATATAAAATTTGAACTTGAGAATTATCTGGGTATTAGAGGAGTGATTTTAATTTGCTGCAACTGGTTTCGTTCTTTTAGGAACTGTTAAAGATTAAAAGATACTTATTCTATTACTCCATTTGAATGACTCTTAGCAAGGACTCCTATAAAAAAAAAGAAAATGGGAGCAAACAGCTTACAAAAAGCACAGCTTTAATGTGGTCATTTGTGATCGGAAATTGAAGTTCGGCGTTCTCCTTAACCCTTAGGAAAACATCAACCAGATCTTCATCTCCAAATTCACCATTTTCCTTCTTCCCAGCTGCTTTATTTTTGATATGCTCATTGAGGATGTCCTCCATAACTGCATCTACCTTCTTATGTGCATTCACCATTCTAGTTGTCTCACCTCCTATATTGTGAAGGAACTTCCAAGAAGGGAACACATCAGCCATAAAAAATCCTGCTCCTAATAAGAGTACTTCTTTCAAAATTGTTATGAACTCGTCTTGGTCTACGCATATTTTTCCGAAGGCTGATCTACAAGTGACACAGTTGGTAAACCGAAAAATCTTTTCCCTCATGTTGATTGCAGAGCCCTTCATGGAGCGAATTGATGAAATGAGTCTTGAAAGCTCATCTTGTCGGATTGCATTGAACGATTTGACCATCTTTGCACTAAGAAGTTCAATGATACAAATTTTACGCATTTATCTCCAATAGTCACCATATGGGCAAAACCCAATGTCTTTATAATTGTAAAATATGATTTTCGTGGATATAAATTCTGGCCTAGTAGCAAAGGTAAGATCGTGGGTTTTTAGAACTTCTTTTGCCATACTGGGTGATGATATGACAACCGTAGGAACTTCCCCGAGTTGCAAGTACATAAGAGGCCCATACTTTTGCGCTAAACTTCTAAAAGTGCGATGTGGAAGTGTTCCGGTCAAGTGATGCAAACTTCCAATAATGGGGAGTCTCCATGGACCTGGAGGCAACCTAATTTGTTTTCTATTTCTCCATTGTCTAATTAGAACAAAAAGGAAGGAGAAGAAGAGAATCAACGAAACTAAGTTAAAAGAAGAAGAGTTAATCTCCATTGAACAGGAATAAGGAATTAAGAAAAAGGAAGCTTAGCTTTATTAACTTTAGTTGCTTCTGATGCAATGACTCAAGACACATATTATAGCATAAACTGTTAGCTAGATGCAATCACTCAATACTCAAATAACATAAACGGTTAGCTAGATTCCAAATCTGTAAACCTAACCACCTTTGTTTGAATTTTGTATTTACTAGTTTTTAAAATAAAGACAAGTTTTTATATGCATGTGTTGAGAAACTAAATGCTCTTAATTATCTAATATTCAGATCTTAATAAAATATCTTATTATTCAGACTCAAGCATCTAAATTGTTGCAACAAACTGTATAGCGATTTTCAAAATTTTATGTGTTTTGACCATTCTATCCCTTTTCATAGCTGCGTCATGGTATTTGTGAGTTGAGGGAGTGAGTGACATGATTTCTGAGGTGTTCAGTTGAGTATTATGCAATTTTTTTTTCATTTTGGGAGGTTTAAAAGTTCGCAAAGTTGACATTGGTCAACATTTGATGGTTTAGGCATTGTATAAGATTTTCGTCAATTCTGTTAGCTTTAGACTTTTGGGTTGGTAGTGTTATTGGTTTGAGTTTTGATGTTTTTGATTGTGTTTTGAGCATTTGGTTGAGAAGTTGTTAAAGTTGACCTAGAGTTTGAGAGGATTGGAGAGATCAATTCTTACTCTCTCTGTATATTCCAAATGTCACAATGAGTTTTGTTAGAATATTATTAGAAATAGGAATAGTATATACCAAATCCTATTTGGAAAATAATTGCACTATAGTGTCTATAAATAGGGTCTTGATGTAATTATGTAAACACTCCATTCAATAATATTTTTCTCCATTATTTCTCACATGGTATCAGAGCTTTGGTGAGAAATTTTAGAAAAAAAAAACTTCAGTCTCCATCGTCAATTTCGGAGACTGATTTGTGTCATTCTTTATTTTGTGGGTTGTGTGAAAAATACAACACCACCAAGAGGCTCGGAAAGCCCAGGCGACGCAAACCCGACCTAAAACCATCGGAAAATTAGCCCCACGCGCCTGCCGAAAATTGGCAAGTTCAATCACACACCGGCGCGTGTGCCTTCTTCTGTTTAATTTTTTGAGTGGTTCTTTTTTTGTTGGGGTCACTGTCCTTTTCCAATTCGGCCAGTTACCTTATATTCAAATTCCGACAATTTTTTTGAAGATTCCGGCCGCTGAAGTTAGGGTTCCGGCGGCTTTAGTTTTTTTCCTGACAATTTTTTTTATTTAGAGATTCAGTTACTATTCTTGGTACTTTCAAATTAAAATTCCAAACATGTCTTTTGGGTATGATATTTTTAGCCCCGAAACTACCAGTATCGAAAATTCAAGCCCTATGATCACTTTCGAACCATTAATGGGAAGTTCAAATTATTTAGCCTGGGCTTCCTCAGTTAAGTTGTGGTGCAAAGTTTAAGGTGTCCAAGATTATTTAACAAACAAGGCTAGTGTGGTAGATGAAAAGGCAAAGTCTAGCGCGGAAGATGCGAAAGCTAAAGAGCAATGGGAGAAAGTTGATGCTCAACTATGTAGTCACTTATGGCGATGTATTTATTCCAAGTTGATACCCTCATTTCGTCCATTCCAGACATGTTATTTAGTTTGGGAAAAGGCTCGTGCTTTATACACTAATGATATATCTCATTTTTATGATGTGATAGCTTGAATGATCAATTTGAAGACTTGGGACAAGTACAAATAGTCATGGAAGAATTTGATACATTGATGTCTGTCACTGCGGATGTATAAAAGTAAAAAGAGCACCGATAGAAGTTGTTTTTGGTTCTTACACTTGCTGGACTTTCTACTGACCATGATGCTGTACGTGATCATATTTTAGCTAGTCCTTCAGTTCCTACAATTGATGAGTTACTCTCTCATCTGCTTCGTCTTGCCGCGCCTCCCAGTCACAAAGTAGTTTCATCACTCACTGTTGACTCTTCTATTCTTGTATCTCAAACCATAGGAAAACGAATATATCAGCCCATGAAAAATCAGCGAGGAGGAGGTCATTTTGGAAAATCTCAATCAAAGTGTAGTTATTGTCATAAATTTGGACACACTAAGGATATATGTCATAGTTTGCATGGTCCACCAACCAGCTATGAGCCTGATGCTATAAAGAAATATAACGAGTTCCTTCAAAATCGACCAAGTAAGCAGACATCTCCACAGCCTAATCGACCATGCAATAATGCTCATATTGCCCAAACAGAATATGATGGGTTCCTCAAGTATAGAGCAAGTAAGTAGACATCTCCACAAGTACCCTCAGTTCCCCAGCCTGATGCTTCTATTGCTGGTAATCCTTTTGCTTGTGTTTCACAATCTAGTACTCTTGGATCATGGGTTGTAGACTCAAGTGCTTCTAATCATATTTCTAGTAATAAATTACTTTTGCCTAATATTGTTTATTTCTCTTCCTTCTATTACTTTAGCCAATGGGATCTGAACAAAACCAAAAGGAATTGGAAAAGCCAAACCCCTAACTTCTGTCAGTCTAGACTCTGTTCTTTATATCCCTGGTTATCCTTTTAATCTTGCATCTGTTAGTTGTTTGACACGTTCCCTTAATTGTAGCATAACCTTTCTTGATGACTCTTTTCTAATGCAGGACCACAGTACGGGACAGACGATTGGCACAGGACATGAATCATAAGCCCTTTACCATCTTATATCTTTAAATTCCTTCATAGCATGCTCCATTATAGACCCTCCAGACCTAACTCACAAATGTTTGGGACATCCGAGTCTATCCAAGCTACAAAAAATGGTTCCTAGTTTGTCTAGTTTATCCACATTAGATTGTGAGCATGTCAACTTAGGAAACACACCCGTGCTATTTTCCCACATAGAATTGAGAGTCGTTCTGAGTCTATTTTTTCATTAGTACATTCTGATGTTTGGGGTCCTAGTAGAGTCAGTTCACCTTTAGGTTTTTGGTATTTTGTTAGTTTCATTGATGATTTTTCAAGATGTACTTGGGTTTTCTTAATGAAAGATCGTTCTGAGATATTTTCTATATTCAAAAGTTTTTATGCTGAAATACAAACTCAATTTAGTGTTTCTATTCATACTTTTCATAGTGACAA
This sequence comes from Capsicum annuum, assembly GCF_002878395.1. NCBI lineage: Eukaryota > Viridiplantae > Streptophyta > Magnoliopsida > Solanales > Solanaceae > Capsicum > Capsicum annuum. The sequence goes on from NC_061116.1 coordinate 12,316,569, forward strand.
TGCCTTAGAATAATTATCCTCTCAGTTTCAGGAGTTTATGACTCATCAAGGAATTGTTCACCAGACATCTTGTCCATACACCCCTCAGTAAAATAGTACAGTAGAAAGGAAAAATAGGCATCTTCTTGAGACTGCTCGCTCTCTTTTCATTGAATCCCCTATTCTTCTATAATTTTGGGGCGATCTAGTTCTCACATCTTTTATCTAATTAATAGAATGCCATCATCTTCCCTTTAGAATAAAGTTCCCTATTCTATATTGTTTCCACAGTCACATCTCTACTCTATCCCCCCTTGTGTCTTTGAGAGCACATGTTTTGTCCATAACTTAGCCCCTGGAAAAGATAAATTAGCCCCTCGTGCTCTCAAGTGTGTCTTCCTTGGTTACTCTTGAGTTCAAAAAGGGTATCATTGTTATTCACCAATCTTCGTCGCTACTTTATGTCCGCCGATGTCACTTTTTTTGAATCTTAACCTTACTATATATCTTTTGATCATCCTGATATCTCTGAGATTTTATTCGTATCTCCAGTCTTACCTGCACCATCTTTAGTCTTACCCATATCTCCAGACTTACCTGACCCAACCTTTAAGGAATCAATAGTTACTTCTATGTCTCCTGCTACAGTGCCACTGCTTCTAACCTATCATTGTCATCGTATCCACCATTAGTCCCAGATGATTCATGTCATGCGTCAGGCGCTACTCCTACTACGGACTTGTCTCCTTCTAGCCAATCAGTTGCACTTCAAAAAGGTATGCGTTCCACTCGTAATGCTAACCCATACTATAGTTTCTTGAGTTATCATCATTTATCATCACCCCATTATGCTTTTGTATCGTCTTTGTCATCTATTTCCATACTTAAGACTATAGGTGAATCACTTTCTCATGCAGGATGGAAGTAGATTATGATAGATGAGCTGTCTGCTTTACATGAAAGTGGTACTTGGGAGTTGTTTCCCTTCCTATAGGTAAATCTACTATTAGTTGCCATTGGGTTTATGCGGTTAAAGTTGGTCCAAATGGTCAGGTTGATTAGCTTAAGGCTCGCCTTGTTTCCAAAGGATACACGCAAATATTTGGGTTTGATTATAGTGACACTTTTTCTCCAGTGGCTAAAATAGCATCTGTCCATTTTTTTCTATCCATTGCTGTCGTTCGTCATTGGCCTCTTTATCAGTTGGATATCAAGAATGCTTTTCTGCATGGTGATCTTGAGGAAGAAGTCTATATGGAGCAACCACCTGGTTTTGTTGCTTAGGGGGAGTCTAGTAGCCTTGTATGTCGATTGCGTAGGTCACTCCATGGTCTAAAATTCAGCACAATAATTCAGCAGTTTGGCATGATTTGTAGTGAAGATGATCACTCAGTGTTTTATCGACATTCTCAACCAAATTTGTATATTTTTCTAGTGGTTTATATTGATGATATCGTTATCACCGGCAATGAAGAAAATGGTATCTCCAAATTAAAGAAACATCTCTTTTAGCACTTTCAAACCAAAGACCTCGATAAACTGAAATATTTTCTAGGTATTGAGGTTGCTCAGTCCAAATCAGGTATTGTTATTTCTCAATACAAGTATGCCTTAGACATTCTTAAGGAGACAGGAATGATGGGATGTAGACCCATTGATACTCCTATGGATCCAAATGCCAAACTTCTACCAGGATAGAGGGATCCATTCAGTGATCCTGAAAGGTATAGGCGGTTGGTTGGAAAGTTAAATTATCTCACCGTGACTAGACCTGGCATATCCTTTCCTGTGACTGTTGTACGTCAGTTTATGACTTCCCCCTGTGATAGTCACTGGGATGTAGTTGTTCATATTCTGTGATATATAAAGTCAGCTCCAGGTAAAGGACTACTCTTTGAGAATCGAGTCACGAGCATATCATTGGATATACATATGCTGATTGGGCAGGATCACCCTCTGATAGACGTTCTACCTTCGAATATTGTGTTTTAGTAGGAGGTAATTTGATGTCTTGGAAGAGTAAGAAACAGAGTATGGTTGCTTAATCTAGTGCAGAAGCAGAATATTAGCAATGACTGTAGCAACTTGTGAGCTAGTTTGGATCAAACAGTTGCTGAGAGAATTAAAATTTAGTGAAATCGATAAGATAGAACTTGTGTGTGATAATCAAGCAGCCCTTCATATCGCATCAAATCCAGTGTTTCATGAGAGGAATAAACACATAGAGATTGATTGTCACTTTGTCATAGAAAAAATACTCTCAGGAGATATTGTTGCAAAATTTATAAGTCAAGTGATTAACTTGCAGATTCTTCACCAAGTCCCTCATCGGTACTCGTATTCATTTCATTTGTAACAAGTTAGGTACATATGATTTGTATGCACCAGCTTGAGGGGGAATGTTAGAATATTATTAGAAATAGGAATAGTATATACCAAATCCTTCTTGGAAAAGGACTGTACTATAGTGTCTATAAATAGGGTCTTGATGTAATTATGTAAACACACCATTCAATAATATTTTTCTCCATTATTTCTCACAAGTTTAAATACAAGTATAATACAAGAGTATTAAAGGGAGAAGGAACATAACAGAGGTTGTCAACTATAGTATTTATTTCTAGCTAGTAGTTATACTAACACCCCCCTTCAAGTGAAGCTGTGGATTGATCACAGTAAGCTTGTCACACAGGAAAAAAAACCTTCAAACAGACTAAATTTTTGTTAATGTATTAGCCACTTGATCTAAAGAGTTGATGTAACCAACTTCAAGATCCTTTGAAGCAAGTTTCTCTCTGACAAAGTAAAAATCTAACTCAATATGCTTCGTACGAGCATGAAAGATAGGATTAACTGTAATATATATAGCTGATATATTATCACACCATAATTTTAGAGCAGCAGGCAAATGGACATGTAATTCTTGGAGAAGTTGTTGAATCCAAGTAACCTCAGCAGTCGCAGTAGCCAAACCTCTATATTCAAATTCAGTACTAGAAGGAGCAACAATTCGTTGCTTCTTTGAGTATCAAGAAACCAGATTAGGACCAAAGAAAATAGAATATACATGTGTAGACCTTCTATCATCTGAGTAGCCAACCTAATCCGCATTAATAAATCCATTAAGGATGAGCTTGGAAGAGCGCTGAAGATGCAAGCCATGAATTATAGTACACTTCAAATAGGACGACTCATACTTCATAGCTTGAAAATAAGCTAGTGTCAAAGAGTGCATAAACTGGCAAAGTTTGTTAACACAAAATGACACATCTGGGTGAGTAATACAAATATACTGAAGTGCTCCAGCAAGATTGCAATACAAAGCAGGATCAGAGAAGGGCTCACTGCCATTTTCAGAAAAATGTAAACCACCTACCATAGGTGTTGATATAGGCTTATCCTCTTTCATGTTTGAACGTTGGAGGAGGTCATGAATATACTTAGACTAAGAAAGAATCAAACCTAAACTAGTGTAATTAACTTCAACTCCTAGAAAGTAATTGAGCATACCCAAGTCCTTTAAAGAAAAGCTAACCGTAAGTTGACAAATAAGATCATTGATAAAATCCTGAGAATTTCCTATAATGATCAAGTCATCAACATATACCAAAATTAAAGTGAATTTTCCATGAGAATTATGAATAAACAGAGAAGTATCTGACTTGGATGAAATGAAACCCATGCATAATAAGGCTGAACGTAATTTGTCAAACCAAGCCTTGGGAGCCTGCTTTAGACCATCTAGAGCTTTATGAAGGTGACACACATGTGTGGGATACTGAGGATCAACAAATCTAGAAGGTTGCGTCATATAAACTTTTCTTTGCAATTCATCATGTAAAAAGGCATTTTTAGTTTTAAGTTGGTATATGGAACAACCATTAGACAAGGCCAAAGTTAATACTTCTCATATAGTTGTAGGTTTTACCAATGGACTAAACGTGCCATGATAATCAATCCCAGCTTCCTTATTGATCCATTTTGCAACTAAATAAGCCTTATGCCGCTCAATGAAACTATCCGGGTTGAGTTTAAGTATGAAAACCCATTTACTGCCAACACTATTAGTTTCATTAGATGCAGGAACTAGAGTCTAAGTACCATTTTGAATGAGAGCATTGTATTCTTCTTGCATAGCTTTTCTCCAGTGAATATCTGTATTGGCTTGAGTGAAACAAGAGGGACCGAAAGGTAAATTAGGAGTAAAGAGTGGATACTTGGTAGATATATTTGCACTAGGTTGAGAGTTCTTGGCTTTATAATGAGTAAGCATATGGTGAGGAACAAAAGAAGAGGCAGTACCTTTGGACCACGAAGTCAAATTTGGAATTGGATGCGACATCGTGGTTGGTAATGGAGCAAATTAACTTTGAGATTTAGAGAAGTCAATGAGGCAGAGGGAGATAGAGGTGACACAAGCAAAATTGGGCTACTAAAACAAGTAGGAGGAGTAGATGGAAGCAAGGATGTGTTTATAGTAACACCTAAAGCTTATGAATATGTAGGGGAAAAATTAGTAGGAGAAGTGCACGGGGCAACCACATATAATATAGAAGTTCTATGGGGCAACCACATGTAATGTAGAAGTGCTACGGTGAGGAGATGATATCACTGGTGCATTTTCATTTAGCATTGTAAAAGGAAACTTTAACTTATCAAGTACTAAATGGAGGGAAATATACACATGGCTAGTGGGAATATGTAGACACTTATAGCCTTTATGATTTGGACTATATCCTAAAAAGACACATTGAGATGATCTAAAAGCAAGATTATTTGAGTTATATGGTCTCAAGTATGGATAGCAAGCACAACCAATCACTTTAAAGAAATTATAATCAAGAACATTGTTTTATAGCTTCTCAAAAAGAGAAAGACTCTAAAGGACAGGACTAGGCATATGATTTATGAGATATACTTTAGTAGAAAAGGTGTCATTCCAAAAATGTATAGGTAACGAATCATGAGCTAATAAGGTAAGATCAATCTTAATAATACGGTGATATTTGCGTTCAGTAGAGCCATTTTGTTATGAGTATAGGGACAGGATATTTTATAGACTATACCAACTTGTTCAAAAAATTTAAAACACTTTTGATATTCACTACCCCAATCTGATTGAATCACTTTTATTTTGCGTTCAAAGTAATTTTCAACTTGTAATTTAAAATGCAAGAAAATAGAGTAAACATCGCCTTTAGTTGACATATGATAATACCAAGTGAATTTTGTACAATCATATAAAAAGACTATATAATAACAAAATTTATTGCTTTCTAAATAAGGAGCAAGACTCCATACATCAGAATGAACTAAGTCCAATAGAGATAAAGACAAGGAAGAAGAAACAGAAAAGGATTGTTTATGGCTTTTGCCTTGTTGACAAGATGAATAAACACTAGAACTGTCGCTCATTTGAAATGGTAAACAGAGCATTTTTACACCACTCTGAAAAGTTTTAAATGAAGGATGTCCTAAACGATTATGACAAATATCAAAATAATATTTAGACACAAGAAGTGATTGTGCTTTATTTGAAGAATGCCATTGAGATCTTCCAGAGGGTAAAATTATGTAGAGGCCATTTTCAAGTCTCCCTTGCAATAGTACCTTCCCCATTTCCTGATCCTTCACAACATAAAAATGAGGCTTAAATTCAAAATAAACATTATTATCAGCAGTAAATTGAGCCATACTTAATAAAATCTTAGTGATCTTAGGACATACAAAATATTTTTAAGATGCAAGGCTTTAAAAGAAGACATCAATTTTGGTTCACCAATATGAGAGATATTCAAACCTGCTCCATTACTAACAAGAATCTGATCTGTCCTAGTGTAGTCACCTTTAAGAGTCAAATTATTGAGATCATTAGTAAGATAATTGGTGACACCTGAATTGGGATACCATGTAGGATCACCTACAACATTCAATTGAGTTAAGTAGGATGCCATATGAGTTTTGAAAGTAGATTGATAGGTGTGATCGAAATGGTTATAACAATTAGAGAAATATATCCAAATTTATTGCACACTTGACATTGCTAAGAGCCATTTGAATTATGTCCATGATCTCTATTTCCATTTCTGCCTCCGTGACCACGACCTCGGCTAGATCTTCCTCCACTAAAGTTGTTTGAATTGGAGTATCTTTTGTAGCCAACTTCTCCTTTGAGGTTAGGATTTCCATTAGGATTCGCAGTAGAATTTCTTATTGTATAGTTTGCTTGTCCAAAGCCTTGTTCCATAATTATGAGATTTTCCAGTTGAGACTCATGGGTAAATAAAAGTCCATGTAAGTAATTGAGCATTATGCTTTCAGATCTGGAAGTCATAGATGTAATTAGTGCATTATAATCCGATCCTAGCCCTCAAAAAATGTGAAGTATAAGAACTTCATTATTGATGGGCTGAGCAACAACTAAGTTGTCAGCTATGGATTTCATCTTCTGTAGATAATTAGTTATGGATAATGTACCTTTCTTAGTTATTTGAAGTTGACATAACTGCATCAATCTCTCTTTGGACTGAGATGCAAATATAGTCTCAAATGCGTGCCACACCTCATTGGTTATAGCACATCCGACAACTTGCCCTAGACACTTTCAGTAAGTGACGAAAGAAGCCAACTAAATAGTGGTTGATCTTATTTTCTCCAAGTAGTGTAAGCTAGATTAACAGTTATTTCTGCACAAGATTTTTCTTTCGATGAACTGTTAGCAATAAATTTGGATGGACAATCGTGAGTTTCACCAATGTATCTTTCCAGATCATGACCCCGTAAAGCTGAAAGAATTTGTGATCACCATAAGACATAGTTATTCCTATCTAATTTTATCAAATTTGAGTAGGTAAAGTTATTTAAAAGATCTATCATCATATTTTGGGATGAGGTTAAGGAGGCAGGGATCGATAGGTTTGTCTTTGTTGACAAATACGATTTGTCGATCTCTGAAACCATAAAAGGATTGGAGAGATCAATTCTTACTCTCTTTGTGTATTCCAAGACATATATTCCAATGAGTTTAAATACAATTATAATACAAGAGTCTTAAAGGGAGAAGGAACATAACAGAAGTTATCAACATAACAAAAGTTATCAACTATAGTATTTATATCGAACTTAGTAGTTATCCTAACAGAGTTGACTTTGGTCAAGCTTTGATGACAATTCTGATGGATCCAATAAGACCTAAATATTAATTTCAGTTTGGTAGCATAGCTAGTTTATTTTCATAAAGTTCCAAATGAATTTTGAGGGTACGGTCAGTGAAATTCTAGGAGTAGACTATTGATGGTGCAACAACTGCTAGTCTGGGTCCTGGGTTGTCTTCATATTAACAACCCCTTACTTGTGATCATGATAAAAAATTAGATTCTCTATCGTGATAGTTAGGAAGGATCTCTAGGAGGGTCTGGGTAATGCTTTGTAAATACGATGGCCAATCGCAAATGCAATGGACATGAGTCGGTAAGCATCACAATCGTAATAGGTATCCTATGATCTTGATGAAAAAGTCACCTAGGCAGATTTAAATAATATTCTTTTTCAACCATAAACCCCATAATTTGATTTTTGAAGTTTTGAAACTCATTTCAAATTTATTTATCAGATAAGTTTTCTAAACTATTTTTACATATTTTTCGATGATTGTTTCATAATTTCATCTTAAGTAGGTGCTTGGTCATGAAAACTAAAATTTTTGAAGTTGGAGTTGGAGTTGGTGTCGAAGTTAGAATTGAAGTTGGAGTTGAAGTTTTGTTTGTCCTTGAATATAACTGGAGTTGTATTTGAATTTTTGTGAGACAAGAAGATGGAAAAAAGTGAAAACAACTTTTTTTTGTTTTTCACTTTTTCAAATTCAACTCCAAGTTGTATTTGGTATTCTCATAGTCAAACATCAACTTGAAGTTGAATTTGACATAAAGTGAAAACTATTTCCAAAAAAGTGAAAAATTTTCTATGGCCAAACGAGCCCTAAATCTTGATTTTCAATTTGAAATTTTAAGGGTTTCATAATAAAGTTTTAAGAAAATGCATTTTGATGATTTCAAGCTTGAATTTAACTCCATTTTAATGAAATTTTAGATTTGAACTACTTAAATTATGGAAAAATTTATGGTCAAATAAAATTTTGATTTTTCTCTTGGATTCTCTGGGTTAATGTTTATGTTGATTTTTGGATTAGGCCTGGAACCTTAGCAATATGAGTATCATTAGACTAGTATTTATGTATAGAGCCTATTTTTGATAGACTAATAGGACTATTCTGAGGTTGCTCGAAAAGGAAGGACTAGTTTGTGATAGTCGGAGAATTGCAGTTCAACTTTAACATAGGTTATGACTTACCTTTTTTCAGACTTCACTTTGGTAGGGGATTATCATGTAAAACATACTACCCATCAAGTGAAATCATTAATTTGAGTTCTAAATGAGATGACTTATCATTGTAATACCCGATTAAAGCCTTATATTATTTTGATGATATGCAACTTAGATCCCTAATGTGATATTAAGACTCATGGCTGGTATTCATGGACCAATTATGATTCTAAGATTGTGGATATAACTGTTGAATCTGATTTCATTTTATTTTCATGTTCATGCATATTCATACATCTCATATTTTATGGAAACAATGAATGATTTAATTTTTCTGAAAGTAATGACACGAAAGAATTGATTTGAAAGAAATAAATAATTTTAGTTCCAATTTGGGTTAAGGTTATTGAAACTAATTTTAGTTGCAGTTTGAATTTGAATTATTGATGTATTGATAAGAGTTGATTTTTATATAAACCTCGTGAGTCCACCACGAGTCTCGTGTGGAAGTAATAAATGCTCGGAGGGTGTATAAGATAGTCATTGATCATTGCATATTATATCATATCATTTTATTATATTTTTTTTTTTTTAACTAAGGTTGTGATTAAGGTATCTGAGATATTATTTGATATTGAATTGTTTGGACTTTTCTGCTTACATGGTTATTTCAGTATTCTTTAATCGATATAGTTTTTTGCTTGAGATTAGTTGACCTATGATGCGTATTGGGTACAAGTGGATCATACACACTCCTACTTTCCTATATCTTTTCGATGTAGATCCCAATTTGAGTGGCCCCTGCAGATAGTGATCGTACATTTTTGGAGAAATTTCAAAGTTGTGGTGAACTCCTTTATTTGGGATTCTTCTAGTCTTCATCTACTTATTTCTATCTTGTTTTATTCTAAGAAAGTTTTGTAGTTATTTGACATTGAGTATTTAGAGTAATTCTTGTACTTGTGACATCCAAGTCTTTAAATTATGTATTCCACTTGGTTTAAATTCTCTTATTGTACTTTTGAGGACACCTTGAGTTATCATTGTAATTATCATTTTTATCATCTGGTATTGATTTAGTCTGTTATTTATTTTATGTTGAGATTCTGAATTGTTACATCAAAGCTTACCTACCACGGTCGGGTTGAGGTAGGTTCCAACCCATGAAATTTTGGGTCATGACAATTGTCATGAACATTTTAATATTTAGATTCATAGATTTTAATCTTTTCACCTAAGAAAAGTGGAAGGCTTAAAAAATATTTATCTTATGGTATTTGAAAGCTTACTTAATAGCAATTCATGAATCTTGAGGACTAAAGCTAAATATTATTGTAAATCTTAAGAAAAATACTTCATTTCGACCACTTGTAGAGAATTCTTCAAAGCTTGAGACGTGCTTATGTCACAGTCCTTAAGGATATTTCACCTGATGTATATAAATCTTTTAGCATTTAACAAACTCTTCTAGTATAAACTAGGAGCTAGAATCTTACAAAAAAATTTATAACATAAAACCCAAAAAAAAGGAAGAAGAGAAGAAAAGGAAACTATATTTGTGTTTTACACCACATGACCAATACACATATATATCAATGAAACCCATTTTCCTAATGTTCACAACAAATTTAAGGCAATAAGGATTAATGACATTAAAGCAAATGATAGTGCTAGTTATTGTAGTCAAAAGAAATTAATGGGATAGTAAAAAGAGTTTAATGATATTGTTAATGAAGAACCCATTACAATGTCACTATAATCATCCATTAAGGCTATTGAGGGACCTAACGACTATATGTCATTAACCACAAGATAAATAGCAATACATATGAGTCAATTGTCTCACAATTATAATAATAGACATTATTTTTTTTTTGAAATATCCAACAACCCCCTACATATTGTTAGAGTTTTTGTCCTGATTTTCTTACCAAGTTTAAATTTTACTTTTCTTGAAAGAAAAATAAAAGTAAATACCATAATTACTTTTACATTCCTGAAATAAAAGTATAAAACTTTTTCTTATTTGGCAAATCTCTTTCTTGGAGGAAAGGTTTTCGAACTCTATAAATAGAAGACCTCATTCTCATACCATAACATAATAGCATCCACAATATAGTCGTTTTAAGATTCTTATTTAGAGGAAGATTTTCTCTCATTTAGTTTTTATGTTTTTTAATATTATGTTTTATATGTAGGCCAATTGGCCAAACCATATAATAATTTTATAATTTTTATATTATTTTATTTATCATCTGATTTATCATCTCCATGATTTGCAAACTATAAGTTTACGAATAACGCCCTCTCGATTTTGAACCCAACAAGTGGTATCAGAGCCTATGGTTTAAAGATGCAATGGTTTGGTAAAATGAAGTTGAAGACAAGTTCAAGATGGTTCTAATTAATTTGATAATAATGAAATTTTTTTGTCCAACTACATGTGGAGAAGAAGTTTAAGCATATTTCAATATTCTTGCTGTTGTATCTTTAAAAATAAAAATAAAATATTTATTTTTAACCCACTTTTAACCATAATATTTTAAATCTTATTTTTAACCATAGCTAGCAACAGTGATGAAGATTATATAAAGAATGAAGATCATGCATGCAAAGAAGGTGGATCAAATTATGTCAAGAAAGTCAAGCCAAAAAGGGGAGATTTGTTAGGGTTTTTGCCCTGATTTTCTTACCAAGTTTAAGTTTTACTTTTCTTGAAAGAAAATAATAGTAATACTATAATTACTTTTACATTCCTAGAAGGAAAATATAAATTTTTTCCATATTTGACAAACCTGTTTCTTGGAGGAAAGGTTTTAGAACTCTATAAATAGAAGACCCCCTTCTCATAATATAACATAATAGTATCCACAATGTAGTCGTTTTAAGATTCTTGTTTAGAGAGAGATTTTCTTTCAATTAGTTTTTATACTTTTTAATATTAGGTTTTATATGTAGGCTAATTGGCCAAACCATATAATAATTTTATACTTTTTGAATTGTTTTATTTGTCATCTGATTTATCATCTTTATGGTTTGTAAACTATAAGTTTTTACCTGACACCCTCTCAATTTTGAACCCAACACATATTTTAAAAATAATATTAAGGAATACAACGAACGATAATAAGAAACTCTTTGGGTTTACACATATAAGTACATTGCATCGAATCTGATGTCTATAGACTATGAATCAAACCTAGATAATATAAGATATAGACTTAGAACAATTGGTGAAGTTTAGAACCTCCATGAACTAAGATTTTTTTTGTAATTCCATTGTCTTATTCTATCACATTATACTCGCACAATCCTTGTCGTTATCATGATTTTGCACTAAGAGGTCACACGTATGTTTAGGTATTCATGAGTCACTACTAAAAAAAAGAAAAAAAACCGACCACATGTGGTCGGTTTTTCCCAATTTTCGACCACAAAATTGATCAAAATGTGTGGTCGGTAAAGTAGTGGTAGCTTCTTAAAAACCAACCACAAGTGGTCGGTTTTTTAAAAAATATATATTTTTAAAATTCATAATTATTTTATTAAATTGAAAAAAATAATTTTAGAAAAAAAACCGACCATAAGTAGTTGGTTTAATATTAAAATTAATTAATTAAATTAAATATAAAAACGACCATTTGTGGTCGGGTTTTCTGTGAAATTTTAAAAAAAATTAAAATCAAAACCCAAATACAGCTTGCAACAACAACAATCCAATACAGCAGTAACCAAATCAAATACAGCTGCAACAACAACCAAAAATCAAATGTAAATACTTTCAAAAGCGTACAACACATACAAAATGTCCAACAAAAGTTAGTATGTAAAAACTACAACAATAGTTTCAAACAAAAAAATGTCTAAATTCAAAGTAGAACACATTTCAAAAATAAAAAAACTAAAAGTCATCATCATCAAATTCGTCCTTATCTTCCATATCATCATCCGTGCTGAAATCATTCAAGGAGCCTAGACCTTTTGCATCCCGAACTGCATCACCAGGATATAGAGGAATAACCCACACTGTCTGAATGAAAGAGTTGAACTGCAGCAGCAAAATCTTGATTTGTGATGTTGTTGCCTTCTCCGTCTTCTTCTGCCTTTCTCTCTGTTCAGCAAACCTCTCTCTCTATTCAGTAAGCTCTTCAGTGAGTTGAGAAACCATATTTAATAGTCTTTTAATGGTTTCTCTATTAAATGAAAAGCTAGAGTATGCAGCGCCGGACGAATACCTAATATTATCGTCAAAAAATTTTGTGTGGTATCCGTAGAAATAGCCTTTATTTGCAGGATCCGCATCTTTTGTCTATAACTCCTCCTGTATATGTTGTGGTATTGGGTCACCCTAACTTTCAAGAGGCTGACTACTATGGTACTCACCAACAAGACGCGTATATTCGTCTTATATTCAAAGTAAAGTTAATATTAAAAGTCAAAAAATATTAAAGTAGTTATAATTGAATAATATCATCTTTGAGAAAAAGATTTCATAAATTCAAATTTTGTTTCTTACGTGGACAACTTTTGCACGAGTTTCAACCCAGATATCTTCATCACTCGGGTTCTTTTCCTTTTCAGATGCGTCTGCTCGAATAGCTCATCAGTTGGTATTTCTCTATCCTTTTCTTTTTCCTGCATATGAAAAAATTATCAATGTTCAAATAATAAAAAAATTTAAATAGAAACAAACAATTAAAACTATAAAAATTACATACCATTTTTTCCTTCACAGCAAGAGTACTTATGGCACTCGCAGTATGTAGGGAGCCACCCTTGGATGATGCCTGGACTTTCTTTTCTTTTTCACTCAACAATTGGTATTCTGCGCTACTCCAATGGCGAAGGTACAGTTGCCACGTGGCTTCAAAAATCCACTTAGGTTTTACCAATTTCTTTCAGGCATAATCTAAGAGATCGTTAAATCTGGCTCTACATCTTATGAAAAAGTTCTTCTTTATAAGAAATGTATTTGCATCATCCCACCAGTAAAATTTCTACAACAAAAATATAATATGCAATTTTTGTTCTAACAAAGTGCTAATAAGTAGTCGATAAGTTAAATTCATACCTTAAATTCTCTAAACATTCTATCCCTGTCAAGTTCTGGAACCTTTTGCCAGCTGGTCCAGTAGTCGTTGAAATGCCGAATAATGCATATTCGCGCCTTTTGTCTAACTCCAGCATCCGACCTAAACCTACAACACAAGATCAAGCAGTAATTTCATAGAGCATAATAATATAGTAATGAAAAAATGAGTAACGTTATTATATTTAGAAATCTTACCCTCTCGCAACTAGAACATGATAAATCCTCCCAGAGTCATCTTTGTCTCTTAGTTTCCTAGTAGGTGATGGTGGATGCACTGGAGTGGGTGGAATTAAAGCACTAGATGGAGTGCCTCCAAGATGAAGATCTGACAACCCAATAGATCCAGCTGAATTACTGTACGAAGCTACGTGACTGCTGCAGGAGGATATCGATGATGGTAGATGTTTGGAGTGGCCAGCGGCCGTCCGATAGTACTGTGCTGGTGGTGGCATGGTCATAGGAGCAGAATGAGTCGGTGTAGACCCATGTAGTGGCCCCACTTGTGTAGGAGTAGGTATCGAATCCTCGAATGACCTAGAATATTAGGGCCATGCTTTTGCGTCAGCAAATCGACCCTCAAATATATGAATAACTGTTGGTCGTCTATAAGGCGGAGGTTGTCTATTATTTTTTGGTTTCGTAGTATCAACCTTTCCTTTACCTTTGTCACCTCTGCCTGACATCTAAATTATGTTAAGTTACCAAGTAGTTAGTTCCTACAAAATAAATGTATAAGAAAATATTCCAAGTAAATAATTTCAAGTTACTAATTCACATTTCAAATCGCTCCAAGACATATAGACAAAAAATTTTTATTACTATATAAATCATGGAAAAGTGGAAACAACAATCTTAAATAGTATATTACATATCAATCTTAAACAAGAAACATAAATGTAAATATATAATAAAAAGCATAAAGACATCAATACATAATAAATACAACCTACACAACTAATCCTCCTCTTCTGAAGACTCTCCACTAATCCATTCACCCTCTTCGGAGGTTTCCTCATCTCCTACCCACTCAGCCTCTTCTTCCGCAATATTAGTTTCTTTAAATATATTTTTCGGGTGATTCAAACCGTCCACTAATTCAACATCCACTAACTAGTGATCAATCTGCATTTCATTTTGATACACAGTCTCCAGCACATTCTCAACTTTCACCCGGCCTATAGGCTTTGTTTTGATTACAGTCCACCAATTAGGCTTGTCATTACGCAACGAATAAGGAGCATAATACAATTGTTAAGCATTTTGCGCTAGAACAAATGGATCGTAAATAGGATACGAGCTATTGTGCTTCACTTCAATGATATTATGCTCCCTATGTACTTTAGTGTCTCTTGTACTTGGATAAAACCACTTACATCGAAAGAGGACAAATTTTTTATTGGGAAATCAGCATACTCTAGTTCTAAGATCTCGTGTATGATGCCAAAGTAATCAACATCATCATCACCCTTAACCCAAACACCACTATTATTTGTTTTCCTTGTTTTGGAGTGTTGTTCGGTGGAAAATTTAAACCAATTTACTTTGTATTAGGACATTCCATTAGCTTCAACTGGACCCAAAGAAATATCTCTCAAGAGTTGATCGTATGTGGTTGCATTTGATGAATGGTGTACCTAAAAATATTAGACATATATATATATTTTAGTTGAGGAATGTGTAAATGTTTAAACTTTGTAGAAATATTAATACACTTACGAACCTCATTTTTAAACCATGTTGCAAAGGATGCATACACTTGATTTTCGTGGAATTGAGTCTTAATGAAATGAACATCCAACATGAAAAACATAATTAGTTTCTTTAGGGGAATGAGTAAACAAATAAGATATGTTAAAATTTTAATCTCCTTACTTTAGAAAGGGCTCAATTTCTGGATAATTTAGAATGACATATAAAGTTGTTGATTTGCGTTCCGTGGTAGTAAGCCGGCGAGGTATGATCTTTTTAGCCTTGTAACCAGATTGATTGAAAATTGATATCGGTTGAAAATGAGGCTCATTCACATCGTCCTAATGATGAATCGATCAGTTTCTTGAACAAGCAACTTCATCACAAAAGTAGTATGAATAAAATTGAGAAGTTTCCCTCATAAGATATGCCTCAACTATAGAGCCTTTAACCCTATGTTTGTTTTTGCGACCCCTTTTCAATTTTCCAATTGCCTTGTACAATCTTAAGGTTAGATGTTTACTATATTTAAAAAAGATATGTATGAATTTAAATATATTGCAAATGCTTACCATTTGAATGGATACATCTACCTAGTTTGAATGGGACTGCCTAGCCAAGCTTCGTGCATAAGGTGAATGGGAAGATGTTCCATCATATCGAAGAACGCTTGCGGGAAAATCTTCACCAGCTTGTTGGCGATAACAACAATATTACTTTCCATTCACGCCAGATTTTCTTCTTTTAATGTGGTGGAACATAAGTCTTTGAAGAACAAACTGATCTCTGCTATTGGTTTTCATATGTTTTCAGGTAAACCAATAAAAGAAATTGGAAGTAATTGTTCCATGAAAATATGACAATCATGGCTTTTCATTCCATGAAAGATTCCTTGTGTCATACCAACCCTTTTTCCCAAATTTGAGGCATATTCATCAGGCATCTTCAAACTTTGAACCCACTCACATATTTGATGCTTTTGGTCCAACTTAAATGTAAAACTTGCCTTAGGCTTAAGAACATTGCCGTTGGGCCCCTGCTGTAAGTGTAGTTCTCTGTGGTTGTAATATTCTAGTAAGTCAAGTATGGCCTTAGGATTATCCTTTGTTTTGCCTGTGTCATCCATAACTGTGTTGAACAAGTTGTCAAAATAGTTCTTCTCAGTATGCATGACATTAACATTATTTGGCAGTAAATTATTTGGCCAATATTCTAACTCCCAAAATATACTTTGCTTAGTCTAGTTATGCAAAACGCCATATCCATCAAGCCTGTACAATCGTTCCTCATTGGCTTTAGGCAAATCTTAAACTATTTCCCAGACGTTGTGACCAAACATCCTTGGAGGTGGACCATCATGTTCCCTTCTATTCCTTCTGGATGCATTCTTGAGTCTCCTAAATTCATGATCAGGTGGCAAGAAACAACGATGACAATCAAACCATGAATTTTTCCTGCCATGTCTCAATGTGAAAGATTTTGTTTTTTCCATGCAGTATGGACAAGCCATCTTTCCAGCTGTTATCCACCCAGACAACATTCCATAAGAAGGAAAATCATTAACAGTCCATATTAGATATGCACGCAGATTGAAATTCTGTTTAAGAGAGATGTCCCAAGTTTCAACCCCCTCATGCCATAAAATTTGAAGTTTATCAATCAAAGGTTGCAAGTAGACATCTATTCCACTTTTTGGCAGGAACAACATAATTCAAAAATATATAGGGATTAGTCATCAATAGTTCAGGAGGAAGATTATAAGAAGTGATAAATACAAGCCAATATTTATGGTGCACCACCAACTGAAAAAGGAGAGAACCCATCCACACATAATCCCAATTGAATGTTTCGTGGCTCAGCTGCAAAATTTGGACAAGTCGTATCAAAATGCTTCCAAGCCTCTCCATCAGATGGATGACACATAACACCAGTGGACCTTCTATTTTCACTATTCTATCTCATATTACGAGCTGAGCTGTTTGAAGCATGCAATCTCTTCAACCTTGGTATAAGAGGTAAATAATGCATCGCCTTAATAGAGATTTTATTTCCAGTAGAACCATGCTTATATCGAGAGTGCTGACAAAACTTACCGAACTCTAGCTTAGCATCTTCCTTCAAGTATAACATGTAGCAATTTTTACAACAATCAATTCTAATCGATGAGAGACCTAACTTTGACACCAATCTTTTTACCTATAAAAAGAATCAGGAACCTCCAAGCCGGGGTCAACTAACTCTTTAATAAGGTATATCATTTAGTCCATTCCTCCTTCAACAATATTCCAGTCAAATTTAATACTTAATAATCTAATAGCAATAGACAAATGAGAGTGTGAACACCCGTCAAACAAAGGATTACTAGCAGCATGCAATTCTTTGTAGAAATTGTCCGCTTCGCTATTTGGAACATCTTCAACATTTTCCCTAAATTCAACCCCGTGTTGAATCCCAAAAGCATCGTGCACCATTTCTGTCATCCTAGTATCTTGATATTCATTATGCTCTGTAGACCTACTACTTTCTCTAACAACAAAGTTATTTTACGCAACATCCCCATGAATATCACGCAATCTTAAAAAGTCATCATGAAACCCCTTTCTAAAAAGATGTTTCTTTACATCTTCTTCACTTAAAAGATTTATACCATAACATCTAACACAAGGACAATGAATAACCTGATAACGTGTCCACATATCAAGCGTCTTAGCATGTACATCAAATCTTTTGACACCTTCAACAAATTCCTCTCTAATACCCATTCTATATCATTGTTCCATTGATATATCCAGCTATAATCAGGTTCCGTCTATGCAATCAATCAGATTCAACTAATTAGATCAAGTCACAAAAATTTAACCATTTTCAAGAAACTAAGTCACCTAACAAACTCAAAAGTTCCTAGACTTAACCATATTCAAGTGACTAAGTCACCTACCAAACCACATTCAAAACAAAAAAAATCACCTTTAAAGTCCTACACTTAACCATTTTCAACCAACTAAGTATCAAAACAAAACCACATTCAAAATAAAAAAATCTCCTTTAAAGTCTCTATACTTAACCATTTTCAAACAACTAAGTATAAAAACAAAACCACATTCAAAACAAAAAAAATCCTCTTTAAAGTCCCTAGACTTAACCATTTTCAACCAACTAAGTATCAAAACAAAATCACATTCAAAACACAAAATCCCCTTTAAAGTCCCTACACTTAACCATTTTCAACCAACTAAGTCACTGACCAAACCAAATTCAAAACAAAAAAATCCTCTTTAAAGTCCCTACACTTAACCATTTTCAACCAACTAAGTATCAAAACAAAACCACATTCAAAACAAACAAATCCTCTTTAAAGTCCCTACACTTAATCATTTTCAACCAACTAAGTATCAAAACAAAACTATATTTTCAAAACACAAAATCTCCTTCAAAGTCCCTAGACTTAACCATTTTCAACCAACTAAGTCACCT